>NW_027207292.1:600000-821000 GCF_963455315.2 Globicephala melas
ACCTTTCCCCTTAAGCAAGCATAAGTTGGTTTTCTAAATTTGAGACCCTGTTCTGTTTTGGAATTCAGTTCCTGTGTAGCCAAGTTTACATTCCGTGTATTAGTGATATCTTATGATGTTTCTTTTTCTGTGTGACTTATTTCAGTTAGAATCATCGTACCTGAATCCACTCATTATGCTGCTAAGGGCCTGATGACATAGATTTCATTGCTGAGTGATACTGCATTGTACGTAAGTACCACAAGTTCTTTATCCATTTTTCACTTTCTGCGATGTTGAACTTGTACTGTAAATGAGGTTCTTGTAAACAGAGGCGTCCCAAACTTTGGGGTGGCTGTGTCTTTTTGATTTTAATTTCCCTAAACTATAGGACCATAAGTGGAAGTGCCCTAGGCTTTGTTGCTTTGTTTTTTAGATGTTTCAGGAAACACCATACACTTCTCCCGAGTGTCTGTTGGCAATTTACATCCCGCCCATCAGCATACCAAGGCTCTCAGTTCTCCATGGCCTGTCCTGCCTTTCTGGATTTTACACTATTTTCCGATGGCCCTTTTGACCGGGGGGAAGTGAGACTTCATTGTAGTGCAGATTTCCTTTGCAAGCTTGCTTGGTTGGCCAAAAAGGGCGTATGCGTTTTTTCCTGAATATATTCAGGAAAAAACGCATACGGCCTTTTTGGCCAAGTGCATCATTGTGGACGTTCTGCCTCTTTTCCTATGCTTTCAATGCAATTCCAGTCTACCTCCTGAAATCGGTTTCCTGCAATTCTGCCCCGCTTTCAAGTCCTCTTGGCAGCCTTACTTCAGTATATTTTTGGACGATAGCTGTCATTTATAACTCTGCAGGTTTGTGAATTACAGTGCCCCTGAGCTCCTTTCTTCAACTCGCTTTCTTGTGAGCTGGCCGCAACACCGCAGGATGGCTTCAGGCCCTAATCTGGTTCCGGCACGGCACGCTGAGCCTTTGGTTCATTCCTCTTCCTGGTGGGAAATGAGAGTTAAATTTGCCCGTCCAGACACCTCCAGCTAGTCTCTCATTGGTTCTCGCTATTCCTGTTCATCTTCCACAGAAATTGCAAACTGGGCCAAACAGGAGGTTAAAGGGACTGACTCTCCAAGTCGGGAGAGTGTTAGTAAAGCGTCTGGAATGTTACACCCGAGTACCAGGGTACGAAAACTGAGACATATTTGAACACATCTCCCGATCACATGGTTGATCATACTCTAGGTTCCACATGCATGTTTTAGCTGAAGGAAGAATACCTTAAACCTGGAGAGTTGAGACCCGTGGAATGGGTACCATGCAATATGACTTCAAAGGGTCTTCATTTGCTCACCGAACCTCTCCAATCCTATCACTGCTGCGTTTATGCCCCTGTACACACGCTTGATTCTCTTTTGGAGACATAGCAATCCATAGGTTTTAAGATACTTACTAGTCAGGTACATTCTTAGGCGTTTAATATGGGGTGTTGAGTCCATTTCGTTGAGCAAGGAGTAGCTCTTGTCTATTCCATATTTGGCTTAAGGAAGTTTATCTGTGCTCATTTCAATCTCTGGTTTTATGCAGCACCCCAACTCACCTTTCCCCTTAAGCAAGCATAAGTTGGTTTTCTAAATTTGAGACCCTGTTCTGTTCTGTAATTCAGTTCCTGTGTAGCCAAGTTTACATTCCGTGTATTACTGATATCTTATGATGTTTCTTTTTCTGTGTGACTTATTTCAGTTAGAATCATCATACCTGAATCCACTCATTGTGCTGCTAAGGGCCTGATGACATAGATTTCATTGCTGAGTGATATTGCTTTGTAAGTAAATACCACAACTTCTTTATCCATTTTTCACTTTCTGCGATGTTGAACTTGTACTGTAAACGAGGTTCTTGTAAACAGAGGCGTCCCAAACTTTGGGGTGGCTGTGTCTTTTTGATTTTAATTTCCCTAAGCTATAGGACCATAAGTGGAAGTGCCCTCGGCTCTGTTGCTTTGTTTTTTAGATGTTTCAGGAAACACCATACACTTCTCCCAAGTGTCTGTTGGCAATTTACATCCCGGCCATCAGCATAACAAGGCTCCCAGTTCTCCATGGCCTGTCCTGCCTTTCTGGATTTTACACTTTTTTCAGATGGCCCTTTTGACCGGGGGGAAGTGAGACTTCATTGTAGTGCAGATTTCCTTTGCAAGCTTGCTTGGTTGGCCAAAAAGGGCGTATGCGTTTTTTCCTGAATATATTCAGGAAAAAACGCATACGCCCTTTTTGGCCAAGTGCATCATTGTGGACGTTCTGCCTCTTTTCCTATGCTTTCAATGCAATTCCAGTCTACCTCCTGAAATCAGTTTCCTGCAATTCTGCCCCGCTTTCAAGTCCTCTTGGCAGCCTTACTTCAGTATATTTTTGGACGATAGCTGTCATTTATAACTCTGCAGGTTTGTGAATTACAGTGCCCCTGAGCTCCTTTCTTCAACTCGCTTTCTTGTGAGCTGGCCGCAACACCGCAGGATGGCTTCAGGCCCTAATCTGGTTCCGGCACGGCACGCTGAGCCTTTGGTTAATTCCTCTTCCTGGTGGGAAATGAGAGTTAAATTTGCCCGTCCAGACACCTCCAGCTAGTCTCTCATTGGTTCTGGCTATTCCTGTTCATCTTCCACAGAAATTGCAAACTGGGCCAAACAGGAGGTTAAAGGGACTGACTCTCCAAGTCGGGAGAGTGTTAGTAAAGCGTCTGGAATGTTGCACCCGAGTACCAGGGTACGAAAACTGAGACATATTTGAACACGTCTCCCGATCACATGGTTGATCATACTCTAGGTTCCACATGCATGTTTTAGCTGAAGGAAGAATACCTTAAACCTGGAGAGTTGAGACCCGTGGAATGGGTACCATGCAATATGACTTCAAAGGGTCTTCATTTGCTCACCGCACCTCTCCAATCCTATCACTGCTGCGTTTATGCCCCTGTACACACGCTTGATTCTCTTTTGGAGACATAGCAATCCATAGGTTTTAAGATACTTACTAGTCAGGTACATTCTTAGGCGTTTAATATGGGGTGTTGAGTCCATTTCGTTGAGCAAGGAGTAGCTCTGGTCTATTCCATATTTGGCTTAAGGAACTTTATCTGTGCTCATTTCAATCTCTGGTTTTATGCAGCACCCCAACTCACCTTTCCCCTTAAGCAAGCATAAGTTGGTTTTCTAAATTTGAGACCCTGTTCTGTTTTGGAATTCAGTTCCTGTGTAGCCAAGTTTACATTCCGTGTATTAGTGATATCTTATGATGTTTCTTTTTCTGTGTGACTTATTTCAGTTAGAATCATCGTACCTGAATCCACTCATTATGCTGCTAAGGGCCTGATGACATAGATTTCATTGCTGAGTGATACTGCATTGTACGTAAGTACCACAAGTTCTTTATCCATTTTTCACTTTCTGCGATGTTGAACTTGTACTGTAAATGAGGTTCTTGTAAACAGAGGCGTCCCAAACTTTGGGGTGGCTGTGTCTTTTTGATTTTAATTTCCCTAAGCTATAGGACCATAAGTGGAAGTGCCCTAGGCTTTGTTGCTTTGTTTTTTAGATGTTTCAGGAAACACCATACACTTCTCCCGAGTGTCTGTTGGCAATTTACATCCCGCCCATCAGCATACCAAGGCTCCCAGTTCTCCATGGCCTGTCCTGCCTTTCTGGATTTTACACTATTTTCCGATGGCCCTTTTGACCGGGGGGAAGTGAGACTTCATTGTAGTGCAGATTTCCTTTGCAAGCTTGCTTGGTTGGCCAAAAAGGGCGTATGCGTTTTTTCCTGAATATATTCAGGAAAAAACGCATACGCCCTTTTTGGCCAAGTGCATCATTGTGGACGTTCTGCCTCTTTTCCTATGCTTTCAATGCAATTCCAGTCTACCTCCTGAAATCGGTTTCCTGCAATTCTGCCCCGCTTTCAAGTCCTCTTGGCAGCCTTACTTCAGTATATTTTTGGACGATAGCTGTCATTTATAACTCTGCAGGTTTGTGAATTACAGTGCCCCTGAGCTCCTTTCTTCAACTCGCTTTCTTGTGAGCTGGCCGCAACACCGCAGGATGGCTTCAGGCCCTAATCTGGTTCCGGCACGGCACGCTGAGCCTTTGGTTCATTCCTCTTCCTGGTGGGAAATGAGAGTTAAATTTGCCCGTCCAGACACCTCCAGCTAGTCTCTCATTGGTTCTCGCTATTCCTGTTCATCTTCCACAGAAATTGCAAACTGGGCCAAACAGGAGGTTAAAGGGACTGACTCTCCAAGTCGGGAGAGTGTTAGTAAAGCGTCTGGAATGTTACACCCGAGTACCAGGGTACGAAAACAGAGACATATTTGAACACATCTCCCGATCACATGGTTGATCATACTCTAGGTTCCACATGCATGTTTTAGCTGAAGGAAGAATACCTTAAACCTGGAGAGTTGAGACCCGTGGAATGGGTACCATGCAATATGACTTCAAAGGGTCTTCATTTGCTCACCGAACCTCTCCAATCCTATCACTGCTGCGTTTATGCCCCTGTACACACGCTTGATTCTCTTTTGGAGACATAGCAATCCATAGGTTTTAAGATACTTACTAGTCAGGTACATTCTTAGGCGTTTAATATGGGGTGTTGAGTCCATTTCGTTGAGCAAGGAGTAGCTCTTGTCTATTCCATATTTGGCTTAAGGAAGTTTATCTGTGCTCATTTCAATCTCTGGTTTTATGCAGCACCCCAACTCACCTTTCCCCTTAAGCAAGCATAAGTTGGTTTTCTAAATTTGAGACCCTGTTCTGTTCTGTAATTCAGTTCCTGTGTGGCCAAGTTTACATTCCGTGTATTACTGATATCTTATGATGTTTCTTTTTCTGTGTGACTTATTTCAGTTAGAATCATCATACCTGAATCCACTCATTGTGCTGCTAAGGGCCTGATGACATAGATTTCATTGCTGAGTGATATTGCTTTGTAAGTAAATACCACAACTTCTTTATCCATTTTTCACTTTCTGCGATGTTGAACTTGTACTGTAAACGAGGTTCTTGTAAACAGAGCCGTTCCAAACTTTGGGGTGGCTGTGTCTTTTTGATTTTAATTTCCCTAAGCTATAGGACCATAAGTGGAAGTGCCCTAGGCTCTGTTGCTTTGTTTTTTAGATGTTTCAGGAAACACCATACACTTCTCCCAAGTGTCTGTTGGCAATTTACATCCCGCCCATCAGCATAACAAGGCTCCCAGTTCTCCATGGCCTGTCCTGCCTTTCTGGATTTTACACTTTTTTCAGATGGCCCTTTTGACCGGGGGGAAGTGAGACTTCATTGTAGTGCAGATTTCCTTTGCAAGCTTGCTTGGTTGGCCAAAAAGGGCGTATGCGTTTTTTCCTGAATATATTCAGGAAAAAACGCATACGCCCTTTTTGGCCAAGTGCATCATTGTGGACGTTCTGCCTCTTTTCCTATGCTTTCAATGCAATTCCAGTCTACCTCCTGAAATCGGTTTCCTGCAATTCTGCCCCGCTTTCAAGTCCTCTTGGCAGCCTTACTTCAGTATATTTTTGGACGATAGCTGTCATTTATAACTCTGCAGGTTTGTGAATTACAGTGCCCCTGAGCTCCTTTCTTCAACTCGCTTTCTTGTGAGCTGGCCGCAACACCGCAGGATGGCTTCAGGCCCTAATCTGGTTCCGGCACGGCACGCTGAGCCTTTGGTTCATTCCTCTTCCTGGTGGGAAATGAGAGTTAAATTTGCCCGTCCAGACACCTCCAGCTAGTCTCTCATTGGTTCTCGCTATTCCTGTTCATCTTCCACAGAAATTGCAAACTGGGCCAAACAGGAGGTTAAAGGGACTGACTCTCCAAGTCGGGAGAGTGTTAGTAAAGCGTCTGGAATGTTACACCCGAGTACCAGGGTACGAAAACTGAGACATATTTGAACACGTCTCCCGATCACATGGTTGATCATACTCTAGGTTCCACATGCATGTTTTAGCTGAAGGAAGAATACCTTAAACCTGGAGAGTTGAGACCCGTGGAATGGGTACCATGCAATATGACTTCAAAGGGTCTTCATTTGCTCACCGAACCTCTCCAATCCTATCACTGCTGCGTTTATGCCCCTGTACACACGCTTGATTCTCTTTTGGAGACATAGCAATCCATAGGTTTTAAGATACTTACTAGTCAGGTACATTCTTAGGCGTTTAATATGGGGTGTTGAGTCCATTTCGTTGAGCAAGGAGTAGCTCTTGTCTATTCCATATTTGGCTTAAGGAAGTTTATCTGTGCTCATTTCAATCTCTGGTTTTATGCAGCACCCCAACTCACCTTTCCCCTTAAGCAAGCATAAGTTGGTTTTCTAAATTTGAGACCCTGTTCTGTTCTGTAATTCAGTTCCTGTGTAGCCAAGTTTACATTCCGTGTATTACTGATATCTTATGATGTTTCTTTTTCTGTGTGACTTATTTCAGTTAGAATCATCATACATGAATCCACTCATTGTGCTGCTAAGGGCCTGATGACATAGATTTCATTGCTGAGTGATATTGCTTTGTAAGTAAATACCACAACTTCTTTATCCATTTTTCACTTTCTGCGATGTTGAACTTGTACTGTAAACGAGGTTCTTGTAAACAGAGCCGTTCCAAACTTTGGGGTGGCTGTGTCTTTTTGATTTTAATTTCCCTAAGCTATAGGACCATAAGTGGAAGTGCCCTAGGCTCTGTTGCTTTGTTTTTTAGATGTTTCAGGAAACACCATACACTTCTCCCAAGTGTCTGTTGGCAATTTACATCCCGCCCATCAGCATAACAAGGCTCCCAGTTCTCCATGGCCTGTCCTGCCTTTCTGGATTTTACACTTTTTTCAGATGGCCCTTTTGACCGGGGGGAAGTGAGACTTCATTGTAGTGCAGATTTCCTTTGCAAGCTTGCTTGGTTGGCCAAAAAGGGCGTATGCGTTTTTTCCTGAATATATTCAGGAAAAAACGCATACGCCCTTTTTGGCCAAGTGCATCATTGTGGACGTTCTGCCTCTTTTCCTATGCTTTCAATGCAATTCCAGTCTACCTCCTGAAATCGGTTTCCTGCAATTCTGCCCCGCTTTCAAGTCCTCTTGGCAGCCTTACTTCAGTATATTTTTGGACGATAGCTGTCATTTATAACTCTGCAGGTTTGTGAATTACAGTGCCCCTGAGCTCCTTTCTTCAACTCGCTTTCTTGTGAGCTGGCCGCAACACCGCAGGATGGCTTCAGGCCCTAATCTGGTTCCGGCACGGCACGCTGAGCCTTTGGTTCATTCCTCTTCCTGGTGGGAAATGAGAGTTAAATTTGCCCGTCCAGACACCTCCAGCTAGTCTCTCATTGGTTCTCGCTATTCCTGTTCATCTTCCACAGAAATTGCAAACTGGGCCAAACAGGAGGTTAAAGGGACTGACTCTCCAAGTCGGGAGAGTGTTAGTAAAGCGTCTGGAATGTTGCACCCGAGTACCAGGGTACGAAAACTGAGACATATTTGAACACGTCTCCCGATCACATGGTTGATCATACTCTAGGTTCCACATGCATGTTTTAGCTGAAGGAAGAATACCTTAAACCTGGAGAGTTGAGACCCGTGGAATGGGTACCATGCAATATGACTTCAAAGGGTCTTCATTTGCTCACTGAACCTCTCCAATCCTATCACTGCTGCGTTTATGCCCCTGTACACACGCTTGATTCTCTTTTGGAGACATAGCAATCCATAGGTTTTAAGATACTTACTAGTCAGGTACATTCTTAGGCGTTTAATATGGGGTGTTGAGTCCATTTCGTTGAGCAAGGAGTAGCTCTGGTCTATTCCATATTTGGCTTAAGGAACTTTATCTGTGCTCATTTCAATCTCTGGTTTTATGCAGCACCCCAACTCACCTTTCCCCTTAAGCAAGCATAAGTTGGTTTTCTAAATTTGAGACCCTGTTCTGTTTTGGAATTCAGTTCCTGTGTAGCCAAGTTTACATTCCGTGTATTAGTGATATCTTATGATGTTTCTTTTTCTGTGTGACTTATTTCAGTTAGAATCATCGTACCTGAATCCACTCATTATGCTGCTAAGGACCTGATGACATAGATTTCATTGCTGAGTGATACTGCATTGTACGTAAGTACCACAAGTTCTTTATCCAGTTTTCACTTTCTGCGATGTTGAACTTGTACTGTAAATGAGGTTCTTGTAAACAGAGGCGTCCCAAACTTTGGGGTGGCTGTGTCTTTTTGATTTTAATTTCCCTAAGCTATAGGACCATAAGTGGAAGTGCCCTAGGCTTTGTTGCTTTGTTTTTTAGATGTTTCAGGAAACACCATACACTTCTCCCGAGTGTCTGTTGGCAATTTACATCCCGCCCATCAGCATACCAAGGCTCCCAGTTCTCCATGGCCTGTCCTGCCTTTCTGGATTTTACACTTTTTTCCGATGGCCCTTTTGACCGGGGGGAAGTGAGACTTCATTGTAGTTCAGATTTCCTTTGCAAGCTTGCTTGGTTGGCCAAAAAGGGCGTATGCGTTTTTTCCTGAATATATTCAGGAAAAAACGCATACGCCCTTTTTGGCCAAGTGCATCATTGTGGACGTTCTGCCTCTTTTCCTATGCTTTCAATGCAATTCCAGTCTACCTCCTGAAATCGGTTTCCTGCAATTCTGCCCCGCTTTCAAGTCCTCTTGGCAGCCTTACTTCAGTATATTTTTGGACGATAGCTGTCATTTATAACTCTGCAGGTTTGTGAATTACAGTGCCCCTGAGCTCCTTTCTTCAACTCGCTTTCTTGTGAGCTGGCCGCAACACCGCAGGATGGCTTCAGGCCCTAATCTGGTTCCGGCACGGCACGCTGAGCCTTTGGTTCATTCCTCTTCCTGGTGGGAAATGAGAGTTAAATTTGCCCGTCCAGACACCTCCAGCTAGTCTCTCATTGGTTCTGGCTATTCCTGTTCATCTTCCACAGAAATTGCAAACTGGGCCAAACAGGAGGTTAAAGGGACTGACTCTCCAAGTCGGGAGAGTGTTAGTAAAGCGTCTGGAATGTTGCACCCGAGTACCAGGGTACGAAAACTGAGACATATTTGAACACGTCTCCCGATCACATGGTTGATCATACTCTAGGTTCCACATGCATGTTTTAGCTGAAGGAAGAATACCTTAAACCTGGAGAGTTGAGACCCGTGGAATGGGTACCATGCAATATGACTTCAAAGGGTCTTCATTTGCTCACCGAACCTCTCCAATCCTATCACTGCTGCGTTTATGCCCCTGTACACACGCTTGATTCTCTTTTGGAGACATAGCAATCCATAGGTTTTAAGATACCTACTAGTCAGGTACATTCTTAGGCGTTTAATATGGGGTGTTGAGTCCATTTCGTTGAGCAAGGAGTAGCTCTGGTCTATTCCATATTTGGCTTAAGGAACTTTATCTGTGCTCATTTCAATCTCTGGTTTTATGCAGCACCCCAACTCACCTTTCCCCTTAAGCAAGCATAAGTTGGTTTTCTAAATTTGAGACCCTGTTCTGTTTTGGAATTCAGTTCCTGTGTAGCCAAGTTTACATTCCGTGTATTAGTGATATCTTATGATGTTTCTATTTCTGTGTGACTTATTTCAGTTAGAATCATCGTACCTGAATCCACTCATTATGCTGCTAAGGACCTGATGACATAGATTTCATTGCTGAGTGATACTGCATTGTACGTAAGTACCACAAGTTCTTTATCCATTTTTCACTTTCTGCGATGTTGAACTTGTACTGTAAATGAGGTTCTTGTAAACAGAGGCGTCCCAAACTTTGGGGTGGCTGTGTCTTTTTGATTTTAATTTCCCTAAGCTATAGGACCATAAGTGGAAGTGCCCTAGGCTTTGTTGCTTTGTTTTTTAGATGTTTCAGGAAACACCATACACTTCTCCCGAGTGTCTTTTGGCAATTTACATCCTGCCCATCAGCATACCAAGGCTCCCAGTTCTCCATGGCCTGTCCTGCCTTTCTGGATTTTACACTTTTTTCCGATGGCCCTTTTGACCGGGGGGAAGTGAGACTTCATTGTAGTGCAGATTTCCTTTGCAAGCTTGCTTGGTTGGCCAAAAAGGGCGTATGCGTTTTTTCCTGAATATATTCAGGAAAAAACGCATACGCCCTTTTTGGCCAAGTGCATCATTGTGGACGTTCTGCCTCTTTTCCTATGCTTTCAATGCAATTCCAGTCTACCTCCTGAAATCGGTTTCCTGCAATTCTGCCCCGCTTTCAAGTCCTCTTGGCAGCCTTACTTCAGTATATTTTTGGACGATAGCTGTCATTTATAACTCTGCAGGTTTGTGAATTACAGTGCCCCTGAGCTCCTTTCTTCAACTCGCTTTCTTGTGAGCTGGCCGCAACACCGCAGGATGGCTTCAGGCCCTAATCTGGTTCCGGCACGGCACGCTGAGCCTTTGGTTCATTCCTCTTCCTGGTGGGAAATGAGAGTTAAATTTGCCCGTCCAGACACCTCCAGCTAGTCTCTCATTGGTTCTCGCTATTCCTGTTCATCTTCCACAGAAATTGCAAACTGGGCCAAACAGGAGGTTAAAGGGACTGACTCTCCAAGTCGGGAGAGTGTTAGTAAAGCGTCTGGAATGTTACACCCGAGTACCAGGGTATGAAAACTGAGACATATTTGAACACATCTCCCGATCACATGGTTGATCATACTCTAGGTTCCACATGCATGTTTTAGCTGAAGGAAGAATACCTTAAACCTGGAGAGTTGAGACCCGTGGAATGGGTACCATGCAATATGACTTCAAAGGGTCTTCATTTGCTCACCGAACCTCTCCAATCCTATCACTGCTGCGTTTATGCCCCTGTACACACGCTTGATTCTCTTTTGGAGACATAGCAATCCATAGGTTTTAAGATACTTACTAGTCAGGTACATTCTTAGGCGTTTAATATGGGGTGTTGAGTCCATTTCGTTGAGCAAGGATTAGCTCTGGTCTATTCCATATTTGGCTTAAGGAACTTTATCTGTGCTCATTTCAATCTCTGGTTTTATGCAGCACCCCAACTCACCTTTCCCCTTAAGCAAGCATAAGTTGGTTTTCTAAATTTGAGACCCTGTTCTGTTCTGTAATTCAGTTCCTGTGTAGCCAAGTTTACATTCCGTGTATTACTGATATCTTATGATGTTTCTTTTTCTGTGTGACTTATTTCAGTTAGAATCATCATACCTGAATCCACTCTTTGTGCTGCTAAGGGCCTGATGACATAGATTTCATTGCTGAGTGATATTGCTTTGTAAGTAAATACCACAACTTCTTTATCCATTTTTCACTTTCTGCGATGTTGAACTTGTACTGTAAACGAGGTTCTTGTAAACAGAGCCATTCCAAACTTTGGGGTGGCTGTGTCTTTTTGATTTTAATTTCCCTAAGCTATAGGACCATAAGTGGAAGTGCCCTAGGCTCTGTTGCTTTGTTTTTTAGATGTTTCAGGAAACACCATACACTTCTCCCGAGTGTCTGTTGGCAATTTACATCCCGCCCATCAGCATACCAAGGCTCCCAGTTCTCCATGGCCTGTCCTGCCTTTCTGGATTTTACACTTTTTTCAGATGGCCCTTTTGACCGCGGGGAAGTGAGACTTCATTGTAGTTCAGATTTCCTTTGCAAGCTTGCTTGGTTGGCCAAAAAGGGCGTATGCGTTTTTTCCTGAATATATTCAGGAAAAAACGCATACGCCCTTTTTGGCCAAGTGCATCATTGTGGACGTTCTGCCTCTTTTCCTATGCTTTCAATGCAATTCCAGTCTACCTCCTGAAATCGGTTTCCTGCAATTCTGCCCCGCTTTCAAGTCCTCTTGGCAGCCTTACTTCAGTATATTTTTGGACGATAGCTGTCATTTATAACTCTGCAGGTTTGTGAATTACAGTGCCCCTGAGCTCCTTTCTTCAACTCGCTTTCTTGTGAGCTGGCCGCAACACCGCAGGATGGCTTCAGGCCCTAATCTGGTTCCGGCACGGCACGCTGAGCCTTTGGTTAATTCCTCTTCCTGGTGGGAAATGAGAGTTAAATTTGCCCGTCCAGACTCCTCCAGCTAGTCTCTCATTGGTTCTGGCTATTCCTGTTCATCTTCCACAGAAATTGCAAACTGGGCCAAACAGGAGGTTAAAGGGACTGACTCTCCAAGTCGGGAGAGTGTTAGTAAAGCGTCTGGAATGTTGCACCCGAGTACCAGGGTACGAAAACTGAGACATATTTGAACACGTCTCCCGATCACATGGTTGATCATACTCTAGGTTCCACATGCATGTTTTAGCTGAAGGAAGAATACCTTAAACCTGGAGAGTTGAGACCCGTGGAATGGGTACCATGCAATATGACTTCAAAGGGTCTTCATTTGCTCACCGAACCTCTCCAATCCTATCACTGCTGCGTTTATGCCCCTGTACACACGCTTGATTCTCTTTTGGAGACATAGCAATCCATAGGTTTTAAGATACTTACTAGTCAGGTACATTCTTAGGCGTTTAATATGGGGTGTTGAGTCCATTTCGTTGAGCAAGGGGTAGCTCTTGTCTATTCCATATTTGGCTTAAGGAAGTTTATCTGTGCTCATTTCAATCTCTGGTTTTATGCAGCACCCCAACTCACCTTTCCCCTTAAGCAAGCATAAGTTGGTTTTCTAAATTTGAGACCCTGTTCTGTTCTGTAATTCAGTTCCTGTGTAGCCAAGTTTACATTCCGTGTATTACTGATATCTTATGATGTTTCTTTTTCTGTGTGACTTATTTCAGTTAGAATCATCATACCTGAATCCACTCATTGTGCTTCTAAGGGCCTGATGACATAGATTTCATTGCTGAGTGATATTGCTTTGTAAGTAAATACCACAACTTCTTTATCCATTTTTCACTTTCTGCGATGTTGAACTTGTACTGTAAACGAGGTTCTTGTAAACAGAGCCATTCCAAACTTTGGGGTGGCTGTGTCTTTTTGATTTTAATTTCCCTAAGCTATAGGACCATAAGTGGAAGTGCCCTAGGCTCTGTTGCTTTGTTTTTTAGATGTTTCAGGAAACACCATACACTTCTCCCAAGTGTCTGTTGGCAATTTACATCCCGCCCATCAGCATAACAAGGCTCCCAGTTCTCCATGGCCTGTCCTGCCTTTCTGGATTTTACACTTTTTTCAGATGGCCCTTTTGACCGGGGGGAAGTGAGACTTCATTGTAGTTCAGATTTCCTTTGCAAGCTTGCTTGGTTGGCCAAAAAGGGCGTATGCGTTTTTTCCTGAATATATTCAGGAAAAAACGCATACGCCCTTTTTGGCCAAGTGCATCATTGTGGACGTTCTGCCTCTTTTCCTATGCTTTCAATGCAATTCCAGTCTACCTCCTGAAATCGGTTTCCTGCAATTCTGCCCCGCTTTCAAGTCCTCTTGGCAGCCTTACTTCAGTATATTTTTGGACGATAGCTGTCATTTATAACTCTGCAGGTTTGTGAATTACAGTGCCCCTGAGCTCCTTTCTTCAACTCGCTTTCTTTTGAGCTGGCCGCAACACCGCAGGATGGCTTCAGGCCCTAATCTGGTTCCGGCACGGCACGCTGAGCCTTTGGTTAATTCCTCTTCCTGGTGGGAAATGAGAGTTAAATTTGCCCGTCCAGACACCTCCAGCTAGTCTCTCATTGGTTCTGGCTATTCCTGTTCATCTTCCACAGAAATTGCAAACTGGGCCAAACAGGAGGTTAAAGGGACTGACTCTCCAAGTCGGGAGAGTGTTAGTAAAGCGTCTGGAATGTTGCACCCGAGTACCAGGGTACGAAAACTGAGACATATTTGAACACGTCTCCCGATCACATGGTTGATCATACTCTAGGTTCCACATGCATGTTTTAGCTGAAGGAAGAATACCTTAAACCTGGAGAGTTGAGACCCGTGGAATGGGTACCATGCAATATGACTTCAAAGGGTCTTCATTTGCTCACCGAACCTCTCCAATCCTATCACTGCTGCGTTTATGCCCCTGTACACACGCTTGATTCTCTTTTGGAGACATAGCAATCCATAGGTTTTAAGATACTTACTAGTCAGGTACATTCTTAGGCGTTTAATATGGGGTGTTGAGTCCATTTCGTTGAGCAAGGAGTAGCTCTGGTCTATTCCATATTTGGCTTAAGGAACTTTATCTGTGCTCATTTCAATCTCTGGTTTTATGCAGCACCCCAACTCACCTTTCCCCTTAAGCAAGCATAAGTTGGTTTTCTAAATTTGAGACCCTGTTCTGTTTTGGAATTCAGTTCCTGTGTAGCCAAGTTTACATTCCGTGTATTAGTGATATCTTATGATGTTTCTTTTTCTGTGTGACTTATTTCAGTTAGAATCATCGTACCTGAATCCACTCATTATGCTGCTAAGGGCCTGATGACATAGATTTCATTGCTGAGTGATACTGCATTGTACGTAAGTACCACAAGTTCTTTATCCATTTTTCACTTTCTGCGATGTTGAACTTGTACTGTAAATGAGGTTCTTGTAAACAGAGGCGTCCCAAACTTTGGGGTGGCTGTGTCTTTTTGATTTTAATTTCCCTAAGCTATAGGACCATAAGTGGAAGTGCCCTAGGCTTTGTTGCTTTGTTTTTTAGATGTTTCAGGAAACACCATACACTTCTCCCGAGTGTCTGTTGGCAATTTACATCCCGCCCATCAGCATACCAAGGCTCCCAGTTCTCCATGGCCTGTCCTGCCTTTCTGGATTTTACACTTTTTTCCGATGGCCCTTTTGACCGGGGGGAAGTGAGACTTCATTGTAGTTCAGATTTCCTTTGCAAGCTTGCTTGGTTGGCCAAAAAGGGCGTATGCGTTTTTTCCTGAATATATTCAGGAAAAAACGCATACGCCCTTTTTGGCCAAGTGCATCATTGTGGACGTTCTGCCTCTTTTCCTATGCTTTCAATGCAATTCCAGTCTACCTCCTGAAATCGGTTTCCTGCAATTCTGCCCCGCTTTCAAGTCCTCTTGGCAGCCTTACTTCAGTATATTTTTGGACGATAGCTGTCATTTATAACTCTGCAGGTTTGTGAATTACAGTGCCCCTGAGCTCCTTTCTTCAACTCGCTTTCTTGTGAGCTGGCCGCAACACCGCAGGATGGCTTCAGGCCCTAATCTGGTTCCGGCACGGCACGCTGAGCCTTTGGTTAATTCCTCTTCCTGGTGGGAAATGAGAGTTAAATTTGCCCGTCCAGACACCTCCAGCTAGTCTCTCATTGGTTCTGGCTATTCCTGTTCATCTTCCACAGAAATTGCAAACTGGGCCAAACAGGAGGTTAAAGGGACTGACTCTCCAAGTCGGGAGAGTGTTAGTAAAGCGTCTGGAATGTTACACCCGAGTACCAGGGTATGAAAACTGAGACATATTTGAACACATCTCCCGATCACATGGTTGATCATACTCTAGGTTCCACATGCATGTTTTAGCTGAAGGAAGAATACCTTAAACCTGGAGAGTTGAGACCCGTGGAATGGGTACCATGCAATATGACTTCAAAGGGTCTTCATTTGCTCACCGAACCTCTCCAATCCTATCACTGCTGCGTTTATGCCCCTGTACACACGCTTGATTCTCTTTTGGAGACATAGCAATCCATAGGTTTTAAGATACTTACTAGTCAGGTACATTCTTAGGCGTTTAATATGGGGTGTTGAGTCCATTTCGTTGAGCAAGGAGTAGCTCTTGTCTATTCCATATTTGGCTTAAGGAAGTTTATCTGTGCTCATTTCAATCTCTGGTTTTATGCAGCACCCCAACTCACCTTTCCCCTTAAGCAAGCATAAGTTGGTTTTCTAAATTTGAGACCCTGTTCTGTTCTGTAATTCAGTTCCTGTGTAGCCAAGTTTACATTCCGTGTATTACTGATATCTTATGATGTTTCTTTTTCTGTGTGACTTATTTCAGTTAGAATCATCATACCTGAATCCACTCATTGTGCTGCTAAGGGCCTGATGACATAGATTTCATTGCTGAGTGATATTGCTTTGTAAGTAAATACCACAACTTCTTTATCCATTTTTCACTTTCTGCGATGTTGAACTTGTACTGTAAACGAGGTTCTTGTAAACAGAGCCATTCCAAACTTTGGGGTGGCTGTGTCTTTTTGATTTTAATTTCCCTAAGCTATAGGACCATAAGTGGAAGTGCCCTAGGCTCTGTTGCTTTGTTTTTTAGATGTTTCAGGAAACACCATACACTTCTCCCAAGTGTCTGTTGGCAATTTACATCCCGCCCATCAGCATAACAAGGCTCCCAGTTCTCCATGGCCTGTCCTGCCTTTCTGGATTTTACAATTTTTTCAGATGGCCCTTTTGACCTGGGGGAAGTGAGACTTCATTGTAGTTCAGATTTCATTTGCAAGCTTGCTTGTTTGGCCAAAAAGGGCGTATGCGTTTTTTTCCTGACGCATACGCCCTTTTTGGCCAAGTGCATCATTGTGGACGTTCTGCCTCTTTTCCTATGCTTTCAATGCAATTCCAGTCTACCTCCTGAAATCGGTTTCCTGCAATTCTGCCCCGCTTTCAAGTCCTCTTGGCAGCCTTACTTCAGTATATTTTTGGACGATAGCTGTCATTTATAACTCTGCAGGTTTGTGAATTACAGTGCCCCTGAGCTCCTTTCTTCAACTCGCTTTCTTGTGAGCTGGCCGCAACACCACAGGATGGCTTCAGGCCCTAATCTGGTTCCGGCACGGCACGCTGAGCCTTTGGTTAATTCCTCTTCCTGGTGGGAAATGAGAGTTAAATTTGCCCGTCCAGACACCTCCAGCTAGTCTCTCATTGGTTCTGGCTATTCCTGTTCATCTTCCACAGAAATTGCAAACTGGGCCAAACAGGAGGTTAAAGGGACTGACTCTCCAAGTCGGGAGAGTGTTAGTAAATCGTCTGGAACGTTGCACCCGAGTACCAGGGTACGAAAACTGAGACATATTTGAACACGTCTCCCGATCACATGGTTGATCATACTCTAGGTTCCACATGCATGTTTTAGCTGAAGGAAGAATACCTTAAACCTGGAGAGTTGAGACCCGTGGAATGGGTACCATGCAATATGACTTCAAAGGGTCTTCATTTGCTCACCGAACCTCTCCAATCCTATCACTGCTGCGTTTATGCCCCTGTACACACGCTTGATTCTCTTTTGGAGACATAGCAATCCATAGGTTTTAAGATACTTACTAGTCAGGTACATTCTTAGGCGTTTAATATGGGGTGTTGAGTCCATTTCGTTGAGCAAGGAGTAGCTCTGGTCTATTCCATATTTGGCTTAAGGAACTTTATCTGTGCTCATTTCAATCTCTGGTTTTATGCAGCACCCCAACTCACCTTTCCCCTTAAGCAAGCATAAGTTGGTTTTCTAAATTTGAGACCCTGTTCTGTTTTGGAATTCAGTTCCTGTGTAGCCAAGTTTACATTCCGTGTATTAGTGATATCTTATGATGTTTCTTTTTCTGTGTGACTTATTTCAGTTAGAATCATCGTACCTGAATCCACTCATTATGCTGCTAAGGGCCTGATGACATAGATTTCATTGCTGAGTGATACTGCATTGTACGTAAGTACCACAAGTTCTTTATCCATTTTTCACTTTCTGCGATGTTGAACTTGTACTGTAAATGAGGTTCTTGTAAACAGAGGCGTCCCAAACTTTGGGGTGGCTGTGTCTTTTTGATTTTAATTTCCCTAAGCTATAGGACCATAAGTGGAAGTGCCCTAGGCTTTGTTGCTTTGTTTTTTAGATGTTTCAGGAAACACCATACACTTCTCCCGAGTGTCTGTTGGCAATTTACATCCCGCCCATCAGCATAACAAGGCTCCCAGTTCTCCATGGCCTGTCCTGCCTTTCTGGATTTTACACTTTTTTCCGATGGCCCTTTTGACCGGGGGGAAGTGAGACTTCATTGTAGTGCAGATTTCCTTTGCAAGCTTGCTTGGTTGGCCAAAAAGGGCGTATGCGTTTTTTCCTGAATATATTCAGGAAAAAACGCATACGCCCTTTTTGGCCAAGTGCATCATTGTGGACGTTCTGCCTCTTTTCCTATGCTTTCAATGCAATTCCAGTCTACCTCCTGAAATCGGTTTCCTGCAATTCTGCCCCGCTTTCAAGTCCTCTTGGCAGCCTTACTTCAGTATATTTTTGGACGATAGCTGTCATTTATAACTCTGCAGGTTTGTGAATTACAGTGCCCCTGAGCTCCTTTCTTCAACTCGCTTTCTTGTGAGCTGGCCGCAACACCGCAGGATGGCTTCAGGCCCTAATCTGGTTCCGGCACGGCACGCTGAGCCTTTGGTTAATTCCTCTTCCTGGTGGGAAATGAGAGTTAAATTTGCCCGTCCAGACACCTCCAGCTAGTCTCTCATTGGTTCTGGCTATTCCTGTTCATCTTCCACAGAAATTGCAAACTGGGCCAAACAGGAGGTTAAAGGGACTGACTCTCCAAGTCGGGAGAGTGTTAGTAAAGCGTCTGGAATGTTGCACCCGAGTACCAGGGTACGAAAACTGAGACATATTTGAACACGTCTCCCGATCACATGGTTGATCATACTCTAGGTTCCACATGCATGTTTTAGCTGAAGGAAGAATACCTTAAACCTGGAGAGTTGAGACCCGTGGAATGGGTACCATGCAATATGACTTCAAAGGGTCTTCATTTGCTCACCGAACCTCTCCAATCCTATCACTGCTGCGTTTATGCCCCTGTACACACGCTTGATTCTCTTTTGGAGACATAGCAATCCATAGGTTTTAAGATACTTACTAGTCAGGTACATTCTTAGGCGTTTAATATGGGGTGTTGAGTCCATTTCGTTGAGCAAGGAGTAGCTCTGGTCTATTCCATATTTGGCTTAAGGAAGTTTATCTGTGCTCATTTCAATCTCTGGATTTATGCAGCACCCCAACTCACCTTTCCCCTTAAGCAAGCATAAGTTGGTTTTCTAAATTTGAGACCCTGTTCTGTTTTGGAATTCAGTTCCTGTGTAGCCAAGTTTACATTCCGTGTATTAGTGATATCTTATGATGTTTCTTTTTCTGTGTGACTTATTTCAGTTAGAATCATCGTACCTGAATCCACTCATTATGCTGCTAAGGGCCTGATGACATAGATTTCATTGCTGAGTGATACTGCATTGTACGTAAGTACCACAAGTTCTTTATCCATTTTTCACTTTCTGCGATGTTGAACTTGTACTGTAAATGAGGTTCTTGTAAACAGAGGCGTCCCAAACTTTGGGGTGGCTGTGTCTTTTTGATTTTAATTTCCCTAAGCTATAGGACCATAAGTGGAAGTGCCCTAGGCTTTGTTGCTTTGTTTTTTAGATGTTTCAGGAAACACCATACACTTCTCCCGAGTGTCTGTTGGCAATTTACATCCCGCCCATCAGCATAACAAGGCTCCCAGTTCTCCATGGCCTGTCCTGCCTTTCTGGATTTTACACTTTTTTCCGATGGCCCTTTTGACCGGGGGGAAGTGAGACTTCATTGTAGTGCAGATTTCCTTTGCAAGCTTGCTTGGTTGGCCAAAAAGGGCGTATGCGTTTTTTCCTGAATATATTCAGGAAAAAACGCATACGCCCTTTTTGGCCAAGTGCATCATTGTGGACGTTCTGCCTCTTTTCCTATGCTTTCAATGCAATTCCAGTCTACCTCCTGAAATCGGTTTCCTGCAATTCTGCCCCGCTTTCAAGTCCTCTTGGCAGCCTTACTTCAGTATATTTTTGGACGATAGCTGTCATTTATAACTCTGCAGGTTTGTGAATTACAGTGCCCCTGAGCTCCTTTCTTCAACTCGCTTTCTTGTGAGCTGGCCGCAACACCGCAGGATGGCTTCAGGCCCTAATCTGGTTCCGGCACGGCACGCTGAGCCTTTGGTTAATTCCTCTTCCTGGTGGGAAATGAGAGTTAAATTTGCCCGTCCAGACACCTCCAGCTAGTCTCTCATTGGTTCTGGCTATTCCTGTTCATCTTCCACAGAAATTGCAAACTGGGCCAAACAGGAGGTTAAAGGGACTGACTCTCCAAGTCGGGAGAGTGTTAGTAAAGCGTCTGGAATGTTGCACCCGAGTACCAGGGTACGAAAACTGAGACATATTTGAACACGTCTCCCGATCACATGGTTGATCATACTCTAGGTTCCACATGCATGTTTTAGCTGAAGGAAGAATACCTTAAACCTGGAGAGTTGAGACCCGTGGAATGGGTACCATGCAATATGACTTCAAAGGGTCTTCATTTGCTCACCGAACCTCTCCAATCCTATCACTGCTGCGTTTATGCCCCTGTACACACGCTTGATTCTCTTTTGGAGACATAGCAATCCATAGGTTTTAAGATACTTACTAGTCAGGTACATTCTTAGGCGTTTAATATGGGGTGTTGAGTCCATTTCGTTGAGCAAGGAGTAGCTCTGGTCTATTCCATATTTGGCTTAAGGAAGTTTATCTGTGCTCATTTCAATCTCTGGTTTTATGCAGCACCCCAACTCACCTTTCCCCTTAAGCAAGCATAAGTTGGTTTTCTAAATTTGAGACCCTGTTCTGTTTTGGAATTCAGTTCCTGTGTAGCCAAGTTTACATTCCGTGTATTAGTGATATCTTATGATGTTTCTTTTTCTGTGTGACTTATTTCAGTTAGAATCATCGTACCTGAATCCACTCATTATGCTGCTAAGGGCCTGATGACATAGATTTCATTGCTGAGTGATACTGCATTGTACGTAAGTACCACAAGTTCTTTATCCATTTTTCACTTTCTGCGATGTTGAACTTGTACTGTAAATGAGGTTCTTGTAAACAGAGGCGTCCCAAACTTTGGGGTGGCTGTGTCTTTTTGATTTTAATTTCCCTAAGCTATAGGACCATAAGTGGAAGTGCCCTAGGCTTTGTTGCTTTGTTTTTTAGATGTTTCAGGAAACACCATACATTTCTCCCGAGTGTCTGTTGGCAATTTACATCCCGCCCATCAGCATACCAAGGCTCCCAGTTCTCCATGGCCTGTCCTGCCTTTCTGGATTTTACACTATTTTCCGATGGCCCTTTTGACCGGGGGGAAGTGAGACTTCATTGTAGTGCAGATTTCCTTTGCAAGCTTGCTTGGTTGGCCAAAAAGGGCGTATGCGTTTTTTCCTGAATATATTCAGGAAAAAACGCATACGCCCTTTTTGGCCAAGTGCATCATTGTGGACGTTCTGCCTCTTTTCCTATGCTTTCAATGCAATTCCAGTCTACCTCCTGAAATCGGTTTCCTGCAATTCTGCCCCGCTTTCAAGTCCTCTTGGCAGCCTTACTTCAGTATATTTTTGGACGATAGCTGTCATTTATAACTCTGCAGGTTTGTGAATTACAGTACCCCTGAGCTCCTTTCTTCAACTCGCTTTCTTGTGAGCTGGCCGCAACACCGCAGGATGGCTTCAGGCCCTAATCTGGTTCCGGCACGGCACGCTGAGCCTTTGGTTAATTCCTCTTCCTGGTGGGAAATGAGAGTTAAATTTGCCCGTCCAGACACCTCCAGCTAGTCTCTCATTGGTTCTCGCTATTCCTGTTCATCTTCCACAGAAATTGCAAACTGGGCCAAACAGGAGGTTAAAGGGACTGACTCTCCAAGTCGGGAGAGTGTTAGTAAAGCGTCTGGAATGTTACACCCGAGTACCAGGGTACGAAAACTGAGACATATTTGAACACATCTCCCGATCACATGGTTGATCATACTCTAGGTTCCACATGCATGTTTTAGCTGAAGGAAGAATACCTTAAACCTGGAGAGTTGAGACCCGTGGAATGGGTACCATGCAATATGACTTCAAAGGGTCTTCATTTGCTCACCGAACCTCTCCAATCCTATCACTGCTGCGTTTATGCCCCTGTACACACGCTTGATTCTCTTTTGGAGACATAGCAATCCATAGGTTTTAAGATACTTACTAGTCAGGTACATTCTTAGGCGTTTAATATGGGGTGTTGAGTCCATTTCGTTGAGCAAGGAGTAGCTCTTGTCTATTCCATATTTGGCTTAAGGAAGTTTATCTGTGCTCATTTCAATCTCTGGTTTTATGCAGCACCCCAACTCACCTTTCCCCTTAAGCAAGCATAAGTTGGTTTTCTAAATTTGAGACCCTGTTCTGTTCTGTAATTCAGTTCCTGTGTAGCCAAGTTTACATTCCGTGTATTACTGATATCTTATAATGTTTCTTTTTCTGTGTGACTTATTTCAGTTAGAATCATCATACCTGAATCCACTCATTGTGCTGCTAAGGGCCTGATGACATAGATTTCATTGCTGAGTGATATTGCTTTGTAAGTAAATACCACAACTTCTTTATCCAGTTTTCACTTTCTGCGATGTTGAACTTGTACTGTAAACGAGGTTCTTGTAAACAGAGGCGTCCCAAACTTTGGGGTGGCTGTGTCTTTTTGATTTTAATTTCCCTAAGCTATAGGACCATAAGTGGAAGTGCCCTAGGCTCTGTTGCTTTGTTTTTTAGATGTTTCAGGAAACACCATACACTTCTCCCAAGTGTCTGTTGGCAATTTACATCCCGCCCATCAGCATAACAAGGCTCCCAGTTCTCCATGGCCTGTCCTGCCTTTCTGGATTTTACACTTTTTTCAGATGGCCCTTTTGACCGGGGGGAAGTGAGACTTCATTGTAGTGCAGATTTCCTTTGCAAGCTTGCTTGGTTGGCCAAAAAGGGCGTATGCGTTTTTTCCTGAATATATTCAGGAAAAAATGCATACGCCCTTTTTGGCCAAGTGCATCATTGTGGACGTTCTGCCTCTTTTCCTATGCTTTCAATGCAATTCCAGTCTATCTCCTGAAATCGGTTTCCTGCAATTCTGCCCCGCTTTCAAGTCCTCTTGGCAGCCTTACTTCAGTATATTTTTGGACGATAGCTGTCATTTATAACTCTGCAGGTTTGTGAATTACAGTGCCCCTGAGCTCCTTTCTTCAACTCGCTTTCTTGTGAGCTGGCCGCAACACCGCAGGATGGCTTCATGCCCTAATCTGGTTCCGGCACGGCACGCTGAGCCTTTGGTTAATTCCTCTTCCTGGTGGGAAATGAGAGTTAAATTTGCCCGTCCAGACACCTCCAGCTAGTCTCTCATTGGTTCTCGCTATTCCTGTTCATCTTCCACAGAAATTGCAAACTGGGCCAAACAGGAGGTTAAAGGGACTGACTCTCCAAGTCGGGAGAGTGTTAGTAAAGCATCTGGAATGTTGCACCCGAGTACCAGGTTACAAAAACTGAGACATATTTGAACACGTCTCCCGATCACATTGTTGATCATACTCTAGGTTCCACATGCATGATTTAGCTGAAGGAAGAATACCTTAAAACTGGGTAGTTGAGACCCGTGGAATGGGCACCGTGCAATATGACTTCAAAGGGTCTTCATTTGCTCACCGAACATCTCAAATCCTATCACTGCTGCGTTTATGCCCCTGTACACATGCTTGATTCTCTTTCGGAGACATAGCAATCCATAGGTTTTAAGATACTTACTAGTCAGGTACATTCTTAGGCGTTTAATATGCGGTGTTGAGTCCACTTCATTGAGCAAGGAGTAGCTCTTGTCTATTCCATATTTGGCTTAAGGAAGTTTATCTGTGCTCATTTCAATCTCTGGTTTTATGCAGCACCCCAACTCACCTTTCCCCTTAAGCAAGCATAAGTTGGTTTTCTAAATTTGACACCCTGTTCTGTTCTGTAATTCAGTTCCTGTGTAGCCAAGTTTACATTCCGTGTATTACTGATATCTTATGATGTTTCTTTTTCTGTGTGACTTATTTCAGTTAGAATCATCATACCTGAATCCACTCATTATGCTGCTACGGGCCTGATGACATAGATTTCATTGCTGAGTGATACTGCATTGTACGTAAGTACCACAAGTTCTTTATCCATTTTTCACTTTCTGTGATATTGAACTTGTACGGTAAACGAGGTTCTTGTAAACAGAGGCGTCCCAAACTTTGGGGTGGCTGTTTCTTTTTGATTTTAATTTCCCTAAGCTATAGGACCATAAGTGGAAGTGCCCTAGGCTCTGTTGCTTTGTTTTTTAGATGTTTCAGGAAAGACCATACACTTCTCCCGAGTGTCTGTTGGCAATTTACATCCCGCCCATCAGCATAACAAGGCTCCCAGTTCTCCATGGCCTGTCCTGCCTTTCTGGATTTTACACTTTTTTCAGATGGCCCTTTTGACCGGGGGGAAGTGAGACTTCATTGTAGTGCAGATTTCCTTTGCACGTTTGCTTGGTTGGCCAAAAAGGGCGTATGCGTTTTTTCCTGAATATATTCAGGAAAAAACGCATACGCCCTTTTGGCTAAGTGCATCATTGTGGACGTTCTGCCTCTTTTCCTATGCTTTCAATGCAATTCCAGTCTACCTCCTGAAATCGGTTTCCTGCAATTCTGCCCCGCTTTCAAGTCCTCTTGGCAGCCTTACTTCAGTATATTTTTGGACGATAGCTGTCATTTATAACTCTGCAGGTTTGTGAATTACAGTGCCCCTGAGCTCCTTTCTTCAACTCGCTTTCTTGTGAGCTGGCCGCAACACCGCAGGATGGCTTCAGGCCCTAATCTGGTTCCAGCACGGCACGCTGAGCCTTTGGTTATTTCCTCTTCCTGGTGGGAAATGAGAGTTAAATTTGCCCGTCCAGACACCTCCAGCTAGTCTGTCATTGGTTCTCCCTATTCCTGTTCATCTTCCGCAGAAATTGCAAACTGGGCCAAACAGGAGGTTAAAGGCGCTGACTCTCCAAGTGGGGAGAGTGTTAGTAAAGCGTCTGGAATGTTGCACCCGAGTACCAGGGGAGGAAAACTGAGACATATTTGAACACGTCTCCCGTTCACACGGTTGATCATACTCTGGGTTCCACATGCATGTTTTAGCTGAAGGAAGAATACCTTAAACCTGGAGAGTTGAGACCCGTGGAATGGGTACCATGCAATATGACTTCAAAGGGTCTTCATTTGCTCACCGAACCTCTCCAATCCTATCACTGCTGCGTTTATGCCCCTGTACACACGCTTGATTCTCTTTTGGAGACATAGCAATCCATAGGTTTTAAGATACTTACTAGTTAGGTACATTCTTAGGCGTTTAATATGGGATGTTGAGTCCATTTCGTTGAGCAAGGAGTAGCTCTTGTCTATTCCATATTTGGCTTAAGGAACTTTATCTGTGCTCATTTCAATCTCTGGTTTTATGCAGCACCCCAACTCACCTTTCCCCTTAAGCAAGCATAAGTTGGTTTTCTAAATTTGAGACCCTGTTCTGTTTTGGAATTCAGTTCCTGTGTAGCCAAGTTTACATTCCGTGTATTAGTGATATCTTATGATGTTTCTTTTTCTGTGTGACTTATTTCAGTTAGAATCATCGTACCTGAATCCACTCATTATGCAGCTATGGGCCAGATGACATAGATTTCATTGCTGAGTGATACTGCATTGTACGTAAGTACCACAAGTTCTTTATCCATTTTTCACTTTCTGCGATGTTGAACTTGTACTGTAAATGAGGTTCTTGTAAACAGAGGCGTCCCAAACTTTGGGGTGGCTGTGTCTTTTTGATTTTAATTTCCCTAAGCTATAGGACGATAAGTGGAAGTGCCCTAGGCTCTGTTGCTTTGTTTTTTAGATGTTTCAGGAAACACCATACACTTCTCCCAAGTGTCTGTTGGCAAGTTACATCCCGCCCATCAGCATAACAAGGCTCCCAGTTCTCCATGGCCTGTCCTGGCTTTCTGGATTTTACACTTTTTTCAGATGGCCCTTTTGACCGGGGGGAAGTGAGACTTCATTGTAGTGCAGATTTCCTTTGCAAGTTTGCTTGGTTGGCCAAAAAGGGCGTATGCGTTTTTTCCTGAATATATTCAGGAAAAAACGCATACGCCCTTTTTGGCCAAGTGCATCATTGTGGACGTTCTGCCTCTTTTCCTATGCTTTCAATGCAATTCCAGTCTACCTCCTGAAATCGGTTTCCTGCAATTCTGCCCCGCTTTCAAGTCCTCTTGGCAGCCTTACTTCAGTATATTTTTGGACGATAGCTGTCATTTATAACTCTGCAGGTTTGTGAATTACAGTGCCCCTGAGCTCCTTTCTTCAACTCGCTTTCTTGTGAGCTGGCCGCAACACCGCAGGATGGCTTCAGGCCCTAATCTGGTTCCGGCACGGCACGCTGAGCCTTTGGTTATTTCCTCTTCCTGGTGGGAAATGAGAGTTAAATTTGCCCGTCCAGACACCTCCAGCTAGTCTCTCATTGGTTCTTGCTATTCCTGTTCATCTTCCGCAGAAATTGCAAACTGGGCCAAACAGGAGGTTAAAGGGACTGACTCTCCAAGTTGGGAGAGTGTTAGTAAAGCGTCTGGAATGTTGCACCCGAGTACCAGGGTACGAAAACTGAGACATATTTGAACACGTCTCCCGATCACATGGTTGATCATACTCTAGGTTCTACATGCATGTTTTAGCTGAAGGAAGAATACCTTAAACCTGCCTAGTTGAAACCCGTGGAATGGGTACCATGCAATATGACTTCAAAGGGTCTTCATTTGCTCACCGAACCTCTCCAATCCTATCACTGCTGCGTTTATGCCCCTGTACACATGCTTGATTCTCTTTCGGAGACATAGCAATCCATAGGTTTTAAGGTACTTACTAGTCAGGTACATTCTTAGGCGTTTAATATGCGGTGTTGAGTCCATTTCGTTGAGCAAGGAGTAGCTCTTGTCTATTCCATATTTGGCTTAAGGAACTTTATCTGTGCTCATTTCAATCTCTGGTTTTATGCAGCACCCCAACTCACCTTTACCCTTAAGCAAGCATAAGTTGGTTTTCTAAATTTGAGACCCTGTTCTGTTCTGTAATTCAGTTCCTGTGTAGCCAAGTTTACATTCCGTGTATTACTGATATCTTATGATGTTTCTTTTTCTGTGTGACTTATTTCAGTTAGAATCATCATACCTGAATCCACTCATTGTGCTGCTAAGGGCCAGATGACATAGATTTCATTGCTGAGTGACATTGCTTTGTAAGTAAATACCACAACTTCTTTATCCATTTTTCACTTTCTGCGATGTTGAACTTGTAATGTAAACGAGGTTCTTGTAAACAGAGGCGTCCCAAACTTTGGGGTGGCTGTGTCTTTTTGATTTCAATTTCCCTAAGCTATAGGACCATAAGTGGAAGTGCCCTAGGCTCTGTTGCTTTGTTTTTTAGATGTTTCAGGAAACACCATACACTTCTCCCGAGTGGCTGTTGGCAATTTACATCCCGCCCATCAGCATAACAAGGCTCCCAGTTCTCCATGGCCTGTCCTGCCTTTCTGGATTTTAGACTTTATTCAGATGGCCCTTTTGACCGGGGGGAAGTGAGACTTCATTGTAGTGCAGATTTCCTTTGCAAGCTTGCTTGGTTGGCCAAAAAGGGCGTATGCGTTTTTTGCTGAATATATTCAGGAAAAAACGCATACGCCCTTTTTGGCCAAGTGCATCATTGTGGACGTTCTGCCTCTTTTCCTATGCTTTCAATGCAATTCCAGTCTACCTCCTGAAATCGGTTTCCTGCAATTCTGCCCCGCTTTCAAGTCCTCTTGGCAGCCTTACTTCAGTATATTTTTGGACGATAGCTGTCATTTATAACTCTGCAGGTTTGTGAATTACAGTGCCCCTGAGCTCCTTTCTTCAACTCGCTTTCTTGTGAGCTGGCCGCAACACCGCAGGATGGCTTCAGGCCCTAATCTGGTTCCGGCACGGCACGCTGAGCCTTTGGTTAATTCCTCTTCCTGGTGGGAAATGAGAGTTAAATTTGCCCGTCCAGACACCTCCAGCTAGTCTCTCATTGGTTCTGGCTATTCCTGTTCATCTTCCACAGAAATTGCAAACTGGGCCAAACAGGAGGTTAAAGGGACTGACTCTCCAAGTCGGGAGAGTGTTAGTAAAGCGTCTGGAATGTTGCACCCGAGTACCAGGGTACGAAAACTGAGACATATTTGAACACGTCTCCCGATCACATGGTTGATCATACTCTAGGTTCCACATGCATGTTTTAGCTGAAGGAAGAATACCTTAAACCTGGAGAGTTGAGACCCGTGGAATGGGTACCATGCAATATGACTTCAAAGGGTCTTCATTTGCTCACCGAACCTCTCCAATCCTATCACTGCTGCGTTTATGCCCCTGTACACACGCTTGATTCTCTTTTGGAGACATAGCAATCCATAGGTTTTAAGATACTTACTAGTCAGGTACATTCTTAGGCGTTTAATATGGGGTGTTGAGTCCATTTCGTTGAGCAAGGAGTAGCTCTGGTCTATTCCATATTTGGCTTAAGGAAGTTTATCTGTGCTCATTTCAATCTCTGGTTTTATGCAGCACCCCAACTCACCTTTCCCCTTAAGCAAGCATAAGTTGGTTTTCTAAATTTGAGACCCTGTTCTGTTTTGGAATTCAGTTCCTGTGTAGCCAAGTTTACATTCCGTGTATTAGTGATATCGTATGATGTTTCTTTTTCTGTGTGACTTATTTCAGTTAGAATCATCGTACCTGAATCCACTCATTATGCTGCTAAGGGCCTGATGACATAGATTTCATTGCTGAGTGATACTGCATTGTACGTAAGTACCACAAGTTCTTTATCCATTTTTCACTTTCTGCGATGTTGAACTTGTACTGTAAATGAGGTTCTTGTAAACAGAGGCGTCCCAAACTTTGGGGTGGCTGTGTCTTTTTGATTTTAATTTCCCTAAGCTATAGGACCATAAGTGGAAGTGCCCTAGGCTTTGTTGCTTTGTTTTTTAGATGTTTCAGGAAACACCATACACTTCTCCCGAGTGTCTGTTGGCAATTTACATCCCGCCCATCAGCATAACAAGGCTCCCAGTTCTCCATGGCCTGTCCTGCCTTTCTGGATTTTACACTTTTTTCCGATGGCCCTTTTGACCGGGGGGAAGTGAGACTTCATTGTAGTGCAGATTTCCTTTGCAAGCTTGCTTGGTTGGCCAAAAAGGGCGTATGCGTTTTTTCCTGAATATATTCAGGAAAAAACGCATACGCCCTTTTTGGCCAAGTGCATCATTGTGGACGTTCTGCCTCTTTTCCTATGCTTTCAATGCAATTCCAGTCTACCTCCTGAAATCGGTTTCCTGCAATTCTGCCCCGCTTTCAAGTCCTCTTGGCAGCCTTACTTCAGTATATTTTTGGACGATAGCTGTCATTTATAACTCTGCAGGTTTGTGAATTACAGTGCCCCTGAGCTCCTTTCTTCAACTCGCTTTCTTGTGAGCTGGCCGCAACACCGCAGGATGGCTTCAGGCCCTAATCTGGTTCCGGCACGGCACGCTGAGCCTTTGGTTAATTCCTCTTCCTGGTGGGAAATGAGAGTTAAATTTGCCCGTCCAGACACCTCCAGCTAGTCTCTCATTGGTTCTGGCTATTCCTGTTCATCTTCCACAGAAATTGCAAACTGGGCCAAACAGGAGGTTAAAGGGACTGACTCTCCAAGTCGGGAGAGTGTTAGTAAAGCGTCTGGAATGTTGCACCCGAGTACCAGGGTACGAAAACTGAGACATATTTGAACACGTCTCCCGATCACATGGTTGATCATACTCTAGGTTCCACATGCATGTTTTAGCTGAAGGAAGAATACCTTAAACCTGGAGAGTTGAGACCCGTGGAATGGGTACCATGCAATATGACTTCAAAGGGTCTTCATTTGCTCACCGAACCT
Organism: Globicephala melas; assembly: GCF_963455315.2. Lineage (NCBI taxonomy): Eukaryota > Metazoa > Chordata > Mammalia > Artiodactyla > Delphinidae > Globicephala > Globicephala melas. Next base: position 629,767 of record NW_027207292.1, read on the forward strand.
CTCCAATCCTATCACTGCTGCGTTTATGCCCCTGTACACACGCTTGATTCTCTTTTGGAGACATAGCAATCCATAGGTTTTAAGATACTTACTAGTCAGGTACATTCTTAGGCGTTTAATATGGGGTGTTGAGTCCATTTCGTTGAGCAAGGAGTAGCTCTGGTCTATTCCATATTTGGCTTAAGGAAGTTTATCTGTGCTCATTTCAATCTCTGGTTTTATGCAGCACCCCAACTCACCTTTCCCCTTAAGCAAGCATAAGTTGGTTTTCTAAATTTGAGACTCTGTTCTGTTTTGGAATTCAGTTCCTGTGTAGCCAAGTTTACATTCCGTGTATTAGTGATATCTTATGATGTTTCTTTTTCTGTGTGACTTATTTCAGTTAGAATCATCGTACCTGAATCCACTCATTATGCTGCTAAGGGCCTGATGACATAGATTTCATTGCTGAGTGATACTGCATTGTACGTAAGTACCACAAGTTCTTTATCCATTTTTCACTTTCTGCGATGTTGAACTTGTACTGTAAATGAGGTTCTTGTAAACAGAGGCGTCCCAAACTTTGGGGTGGCTGTGTCTTTTTGATTTTAATTTCCCTAAGCTATAGGACCATAAGTGGAAGTGCCCTAGGCTTTGTTGCTTTGTTTTTTAGATGTTTCAGGAAACACCATACATTTCTCCCGAGTGTCTGTTGGCAATTTACATCCCGCCCATCAGCATACCAAGGCTCCCAGTTCTCCATGGCCTGTCCTGCCTTTCTGGATTTTACACTATTTTCCGATGGCCCTTTTGACCGGGGGGAAGTGAGACTTCATTGTAGTGCAGATTTCCTTTGCAAGCTTGCTTGGTTGGCCAAAAAGGGCGTATGCGTTTTTTCCTGAATATATTCAGGAAAAAACGCATACGCCCTTTTTGGCCAAGTGCATCATTGTGGACGTTCTGCCTCTTTTCCTATGCTTTCAATGCAATTCCAGTCTACCTCCTGAAATCGGTTTCCTGCAATTCTGCCCCGCTTTCAAGTCCTCTTGGCAGCCTTACTTCAGTATATTTTTGGAAGATAGCTGTCATTTATAACTCTGCAGGTTTGTGAATTACAGTACCCCTGAGCTCCTTTCTTCAACTCGCTTTCTTGTGAGCTGGCCGCAACACCGCAGGATGGCTTCAGGCCCTAATCTGGTTCCGGCACGGCACGCTGAGCCTTTGGTTAATTCCTCATCCTGGTGGGAAATGAGAGTTAAATTTGCCCGTCCAGACACCTCCAGCTAGTCTCTCATTGGTTCTCGCTATTCCTGTTCATCTTCCACAGAAATTGCAAACTGGGCCAAACAGGAGGTTAAAGGGACTGACTCTCCAAGTCGGGAGAGTGTTAGTAAAGCGTCTGGAATGTTACACCCGAGTACCAGGGTACGAAAACTGAGACATATTTGAACACATCTCCCGATCACATGGTTGATCATACTCTAGGTTCCACATGCATGTTTTAGCTGAAGGAAGAATACCTTAAACCTGGAGAGTTGAGACCCGTGGAATGGGTACCATGCAATATGACTTCAAAGGGTCTTCATTTGCTCACCGAACCTCTCCAATCCTATCACTGCTGCGTTTATGCCCCTGTACACACGCTTGATTCTCTTTTGGAGACATAGCAATCCATAGGTTTTAAGATACTTACTAGTCAGGTACATTCTTAGGCGTTTAATATGGGGTGTTGAGTCCATTTCGTTGAGCAAGGAGTAGCTCTTGTCTATTCCATATTTGGCTTAAGGAAGTTTATCTGTGCTCATTTCAATCTCTGGTTTTATGCAGCACCCCAACTCACCTTTCCCCTTAAGCAAGCATAAGTTGGTTTTCTAAATTTGATACCCTGTTCTGTTCTGTAATTCAGTTCCTGTGTAGCCAAGTTTACATTCCGTGTATTACTGATATCTTATAATGTTTCTTTTTCTGTGTGACTTATTTCAGTTAGAATCATCATACCTGAATCCACTCATTGTGCTGCTAAGGGCCTGATGACATAGATTTCATTGCTGAGTGATATTGCTTTGTAAGTAAATACCACAACTTCTTTATCCAGTTTTCACTTTCTGCGATGTTGAACTTGTACTGTAAACGAGGTTCTTGTAAACAGCGGCGTCCCAAACTTTGGGGTGGCTGTGTCTTTTTGATTTTAATTTCCCTAAGCTATAGGACCATAAGTGGAAGTGCCCTAGGCTCTGTTGCTTTGTTTTTTAGATGTTTCAGGAAACACCATACACTTCTCCCAAGTGTCTGTTGGCAATTTACATCCCGCCCATCAGCATAACAAGGCTCCCAGTTCTCCATGGCCTGTCCTGCCTTTCTGGATTTTACACTTTTTTCAGATGGCCCTTTTGACCGGGGGGAAGTGAGACTTCATTGTAGTGCAGATTTCCTTTGCAAGCTTGCTTGGTTGGCCAAAAAGGGCGTATGCGTTTTTTCCTGAATATATTCAGGAAAAAATGCATACGCCCTTTTTGGCCAAGTGCATCATTGTGGACGTTCTGCCTCTTTTCCTATGCTTTCAATGCAATTCCAGTCTATCTCCTGAAATCGGTTTCCTGCAATTCTGCCCCGCTTTCAAGTCCTCTTGGCAGCCTTACTTCAGTATATTTTTGGACGATAGCTGTCATTTATAACTCTGCAGGTTTGTGAATTACAGTGCCCCTGAGCTCCTTTCTTCAACTCGCTTTCTTGTGAGCTGGCCGCAACACCGCAGGATGGCTTCAGGCCCTAATCTGGTTCCGGCACGGCACGCTGAGCCTTTGGTTAATTCCTCTTCCTGGTGGGAAATGAGAGTTAAATTTGCCCGTCCAGACACCTCCAGCTAGTCTCTCATTGGTTCTCTCTATTCCTGTTCATCTTCCGCAGAAATTGCAAACTGGGCCAAACAGGAGGTTAAAGGCGCTGACTCTCCAAGTGGGGAGAGTGTTAGTAAAGCGTCTGGAATGTTGCACCCGAGTACCAGGGGAGGAAAACTGAGACATATTTGAACACGTCTCCCGTTCACACGGTTGATCATACTCTGGGTTCCACATGAATGTTTTAGCTGAAGGAAGAATACCTTAAACCTGGAGAGTTGAGACCCGTGGAATGGGTACCATGCAATATGACTTCAAAGGGTCTTCATTTGCTCACCGAATCTCTCCAATCCTATCACTGCTGCGTTTATGCCCCTGTACACACGCTTGATTCTCTTTTGGAGACATAGCAATCCATAGGTTTTAAGATACTTACTAGTCAGGTACATTCTTAGGCGTTTAATATGGGGTGTTGAGTCCATTTCGTTGAGCAAGGAGTAGCTCTGGTCTCTTCCATTTTTGGCTTAAGGAACTTTATCTGTGCTCATTTCAATCTCTGGTTTTATGCAGCACCCCAACTCACCTTTCCCCTTAAGCAAGCATAAGTTGGTTTTCTAAATTTGAGACCCTGTTCTGTTTTGGAATTCAGTTCCTGTGTAGCCAAGTTTACATTCCGTGTATTAGTGATATCTTATGATGTTTCTTTTTCTGTGTGACTTATTTCAGTTAGAATCATCGTACCTGAATCCACTCATTATGCAGCTATGGGCCAGATGACATAGATTTCATTGCTGAGTGATACTGCATTGTACGTAAGTACCACAAGTTCTTTATCCATTTTTCACTTTCTGCGATGTTGAACTTGTACTGTAAATGAGGTTCTTGTAAACAGAGGCGTCCCAAACTTTGGGGTGGCTGTGTCTTTTTGATTTTAATTTCCCTAAGCTATAGGACGATAAGTGGAAGTGCCCTAGGCTCTGTTGCTTTGTTTTTTAGATGTTTCAGGAAACACCATACACTTCTCCCAAGTGTCTGTTGGCAAGTTACATCCCGCCCATCAGCATAACAAGGCTCCCAGTTCTCCATGGCCTGTCCTGGCTTTCTGGATTTTACACTTTTTTCAGATGGCCCTTTTGACCGGGGGGAAGTGAGACTTCATTGTAGTGCAGATTTCCTTTGCAAGTTTGCTTGGTTGGCCAAAAAGGGCGTATGCGTTTTTTCCTGAATATATTCAGGAAAAAACGCATACGCCCTTTTTGGCCAAGTGCATCATTGTGGACGTTCTGCCTCTTTTCCTATGCTTTCAATGCAATTCCAGTCTACCTCCTGAAATCGGTTTCCTGCAATTCTGCCCCGCTTTCAAGTCCTCTTGGCAGCCTTACTTCAGTATATTTTTGGACGATAGCTGTCATTTATAACTCTGCAGGTTTGTGAATTACAGTGCCCCTGAGCTCCTTTCTTCAACTCGCTTTCTTGTGAGCTGGCCGCAACACCGCAGGATGGCTTCAGGCCCTAATCTGGTTCCGGCACGGCACGCTGAGCCTTTGGTTATTTCCTCTTCCTGGTGGGAAATGAGAGTTAAATTTGCCCGTCCAGACACCTCCAGCTAGTCTCTCATTGGTTCTTGCTATTCCTGTTCATCTTCCGCAGAAATTGCAAACTGGGCCAAACAGGAGGTTAAAGGGACTGACTCTCCAAGTTGGGAGAGTGTTAGTAAAGCGTCTGGAATGTTGCACCCGAGTACCAGGGTACGAAAACTGAGACATATTTGAACACGTCTCCCGATCACATGGTTGATCATACTCTAGGTTCTACATGCATGTTTTAGCTGAAGGAAGAATACCTTAAACCTGCCTAGTTGAAACCCGTGGAATGGGTACCATGCAATATGACTTCAAAGGGTCTTCATTTGCTCACCGAACCTCTCCAATCCTATCACTGCTGCGTTTATGCCCCTGTACACATGCTTGATTCTCTTTCGGAGACATAGCAATCCATAGGTTTTAAGGTACTTACTAGTCAGGTACATTCTTAGGCGTTTAATATGCGGTGTTGAGTCCATTTCGTTGAGCAAGGAGTAGCTCTTGTCTATTCCATATTTGGCTTAAGGAACTTTATCTGTGCTCATTTCAATCTCTGGTTTTATGCAGCACCCCAACTCACCTTTACCCTTAAGCAAGCATAAGTTGGTTTTCTAAATTTGAGACCCTGTTCTGTTCTGTAATTCAGTTCCTGTGTAGCCAAGTTTACATTCCGTGTATTACTGATATCTTATGATGTTTCTTTTTCTGTGTGACTTATTTCAGTTAGAATCATCATACCTGAATCCACTCATTGTGCTGCTAAGGGCCAGATGACATAGATTTCATTGCTGAGTGACATTGCTTTGTAAGTAAATACCACAACTTCTTTATCCATTTTTCACTTTCTGCGATGTTGAACTTGTAATGTAAACGAGGTTCTTGTAAACAGAGGCGTCCCAAACTTTGGGGTGGCTGTGTCTTTTTGATTTCAATTTCCCTAAGCTATAGGACCATAAGTGGAAGTGCCCTAGGCTCTGTTGCTTTGTTTTTTAGATGTTTCAGGAAACACCATACACTTCTCCCGAGTGGCTGTTGGCAATTTACATCCCGCCCATCAGCATAACAAGGCTCCCAGTTCTCCATGGCCTGTCCTGCCTTTCTGGATTTTAGACTTTATTCAGATGGCCCTTTTGACCGGGGGGAAGTGAGACTTCATTGTAGTGCAGATTTCCTTTGCAAGCTTGCTTGGTTGGCCAAAAAGGGCGTATGCGTTTTTTGCTGAATATATTCAGGAAAAAACGCATACGCCCTTTTTGGCCAAGTGCATCATTGTGGACGTTCTGCCTCTTTTCCTATGCTTTCAATGCAATTCCAGTCTACCTCCTGAAATCGGTTTCCTGCAATTCTGCCCCGCTTTCAAGTCCTCTTGGCAGCCTTACTTCAGTATATTTTTGGACGATAGCTGTCATTTATAACTCTGCAGGTTTGTGAATTACAGTGCCCCTGAGCTCCTTTCTTCAACTCGCTTTCTTGTGAGCTGGCCGCAACACCGCAGGATGGCTTCAGGCCCTAATCTGGTTCCGGCACGGCACGCTGAGCCTTTGGTTAATTCCTCTTCCTGGTGGGAAATGAGAGTTAAATTTGCCCGTCCAGACACCTCCAGCTAGTCTCTCATTGGTTCTGGCTATTCCTGTTCATCTTCCACAGAAATTGCAAACTGGGCCAAACAGGAGGTTAAAGGGACTGACTCTCCAAGTCGGGAGAGTGTTAGTAAAGCGTCTGGAATGTTGCACCCGAGTACCAGGGTACGAAAACTGAGACATATTTGAACACGTCTCCCGATCACATGGTTGATCATACTCTAGGTTCCACATGCATGTTTTAGCTGAAGGAAGAATACCTTAAACCTGGAGAGTTGAGACCCGTGGAATGGGTACCATGCAATATGACTTCAAAGGGTCTTCATTTGCTCACCGAACCTCTCCAATCCTATCACTGCTGCGTTTATGCCCCTGTACACACGCTTGATTCTCTTTTGGAGACATAGCAATCCATAGGTTTTAAGATACTTACTAGTCAGGTACATTCTTAGGCGTTTAATATGGGGTGTTGAGTCCATTTCGTTGAGCAAGGAGTAGCTCTGGTCTATTCCATATTTGGCTTAAGGAAGTTTATCTGTGCTCATTTCAATCTCTGGTTTTATGCAGCACCCCAACTCACCTTTCCCCTTAAGCAAGCATAAGTTGGTTTTCTAAATTTGAGACCCTGTTCTGTTTTGGAATTCAGTTCCTGTGTAGCCAAGTTTACATTCCGTGTATTAGTGATATCGTATGATGTTTCTTTTTCTGTGTGACTTATTTCAGTTAGAATCATCGTACCTGAATCCACTCATTATGCTGCTAAGGGCCTGATGACATAGATTTCATTGCTGAGTGATACTGCATTGTACGTAAGTACCACAAGTTCTTTATCCATTTTTCACTTTCTGCGATGTTGAACTTGTACTGTAAATGAGGTTCTTGTAAACAGAGGCGTCCCAAACTTTGGGGTGGCTGTGTCTTTTTGATTTTAATTTCCCTAAGCTATAGGACCATAAGTGGAAGTGCCCTAGGCTTTGTTGCTTTGTTTTTTAGATGTTTCAGGAAACACCATACACTTCTCCCGAGTGTCTGTTGGCAATTTACATCCCGCCCATCAGCATAACAAGGCTCCCAGTTCTCCATGGCCTGTCCTGCCTTTCTGGATTTTACACTTTTTTCCGATGGCCCTTTTGACCGGGGGGAAGTGAGACTTCATTGTAGTGCAGATTTCCTTTGCAAGCTTGCTTGGTTGGCCAAAAAGGGCGTATGCGTTTTTTCCTGAATATATTCAGGAAAAAACGCATACGCCCTTTTTGGCCAAGTGCATCATTGTGGACGTTCTGCCTCTTTTCCTATGCTTTCAATGCAATTCCAGTCTACCTCCTGAAATCGGTTTCCTGCAATTCTGCCCCGCTTTCAAGTCCTCTTGGCAGCCTTACTTCAGTATATTTTTGGACGATAGCTGTCATTTATAACTCTGCAGGTTTGTGAATTACAGTGCCCCTGAGCTCCTTTCTTCAACTCGCTTTCTTGTGAGCTGGCCGCAACACCGCAGGATGGCTTCAGGCCCTAATCTGGTTCCGGCACGGCACGCTGAGCCTTTGGTTAATTCCTCTTCCTGGTGGGAAATGAGAGTTAAATTTGCCCGTCCAGACACCTCCAGCTAGTCTCTCATTGGTTCTGGCTATTCCTGTTCATCTTCCACAGAAATTGCAAACTGGGCCAAACAGGAGGTTAAAGGGACTGACTCTCCAAGTCGGGAGAGTGTTAGTAAAGCGTCTGGAATGTTGCACCCGAGTACCAGGGTACGAAAACTGAGACATATTTGAACACGTCTCCCGATCACATGGTTGATCATACTCTAGGTTCCACATGCATGTTTTAGCTGAAGGAAGAATACCTTAAACCTGGAGAGTTGAGACCCGTGGAATGGGTACCATGCAATATGACTTCAAAGGGTCTTCATTTGCTCACCGAACCTCTCCAATCCTATCACTGCTGCGTTTATGCCCCTGTACACACGCTTGATTCTCTTTTGGAGACATAGCAATCCATAGGTTTTAAGATACTTACTAGTCAGGTACATTCTTAGGCGTTTAATATGGGGTGTTGAGTCCATTTCGTTGAGCAAGGAGTAGCTCTGGTCTATTCCATATTTGGCTTAAGGAAGTTTATCTGTGCTCATTTCAATCTCTGGTTTTATGCAGCACCCCAACTCACCTTTCCCCTTAAGCAAGCATAAGTTGGTTTTCTAAATTTGAGACTCTGTTCTGTTTTGGAATTCAGTTCCTGTGTAGCCAAGTTTACATTCCGTGTATTAGTGATATCTTATGATGTTTCTTTTTCTGTGTGACTTATTTCAGTTAGAATCATCGTACCTGAATCCACTCATTATGCTGCTAAGGGCCTGATGACATAGATTTCATTGCTGAGTGATACTGCATTGTACGTAAGTACCACAAGTTCTTTATCCATTTTTCACTTTCTGCGATGTTGAACTTGTACTGTAAATGAGGTTCTTGTAAACAGAGGCGTCCCAAACTTTGGGGTGGCTGTGTCTTTTTGATTTTAATTTCCCTAAGCTATAGGACCATAAGTGGAAGTGCCCTAGGCTTTGTTGCTTTGTTTTTTAGATGTTTCAGGAAACACCATACATTTCTCCCGAGTGTCTGTTGGCAATTTACATCCCGCCCATCAGCATACCAAGGCTCCCAGTTCTCCATGGCCTGTCCTGCCTTTCTGGATTTTACACTATTTTCCGATGGCCCTTTTGACCGGGGGGAAGTGAGACTTCATTGTAGTGCAGATTTCCTTTGCAAGCTTGCTTGGTTGGCCAAAAAGGGCGTATGCGTTTTTTCCTGAATATATTCAGGAAAAAACGCATACGCCCTTTTTGGCCAAGTGCATCATTGTGGACGTTCTGCCTCTTTTCCTATGCTTTCAATGCAATTCCAGTCTACCTCCTGAAATCGGTTTCCTGCAATTCTGCCCCGCTTTCAAGTCCTCTTGGCAGCCTTACTTCAGTATATTTTTGGAAGATAGCTGTCATTTATAACTCTGCAGGTTTGTGAATTACAGTACCCCTGAGCTCCTTTCTTCAACTCGCTTTCTTGTGAGCTGGCCGCAACACCGCAGGATGGCTTCAGGCCCTAATCTGGTTCCGGCACGGCACGCTGAGCCTTTGGTTAATTCCTCTTCCTGGTGGGAAATGAGAGTTAAATTTGCCCGTCCAGACACCTCCAGCTAGTCTCTCATTGGTTCTCGCTATTCCTGTTCATCTTCCACAGAAATTGCAAACTGGGCCAAACAGGAGGTTAAAGGGACTGACTCTCCAAGTCGGGAGAGTGTTAGTAAAGCGTCTGGAATGTTACACCCGAGTACCAGGGTACGAAAACTGAGACATATTTGAACACATCTCCCGATCACATGGTTGATCATACTCTAGGTTCCACATGCATGTTTTAGCTGAAGGAAGAATACCTTAAACCTGGAGAGTTGAGACCCGTGGAATGGGTACCATGCAATATGACTTCAAAGGGTCTTCATTTGCTCACCGAACCTCTCCAATCCTATCACTGCTGCGTTTATGCCCCTGTACACACGCTTGATTCTCTTTTGGAGACATAGCAATCCATAGGTTTTAAGATACTTACTAGTCAGGTACATTCTTAGGCGTTTAATATGGGGTGTTGAGTCCATTTCGTTGAGCAAGGAGTAGCTCTTGTCTATTCCATATTTGGCTTAAGGAAGTTTATCTGTGCTCATTTCAATCTCTGGTTTTATGCAGCACCCCAACTCACCTTTCCCCTTAAGCAAGCATAAGTTGGTTTTCTAAATTTGATACCCTGTTCTGTTCTGTAATTCAGTTCCTGTGTAGCCAAGTTTACATTCCGTGTATTACTGATATCTTATAATGTTTCTTTTTCTGTGTGACTTATTTCAGTTAGAATCATCATACCTGAATCCACTCATTGTGCTGCTAAGGGCCTGATGACATAGATTTCATTGCTGAGTGATATTGCTTTGTAAGTAAATACCACAACTTCTTTATCCAGTTTTCACTTTCTGCGATGTTGAACTTGTACTGTAAACGAGGTTCTTGTAAACAGCGGCGTCCCAAACTTTGGGGTGGCTGTGTCTTTTTGATTTTAATTTCCCTAAGCTATAGGACCATAAGTGGAAGTGCCCTAGGCTCTGTTGCTTTGTTTTTTAGATGTTTCAGGAAACACCATACACTTCTCCCAAGTGTCTGTTGGCAATTTACATCCCGCCCATCAGCATAACAAGGCTCCCAGTTCTCCATGGCCTGTCCTGCCTTTCTGGATTTTACACTTTTTTCAGATGGCCCTTTTGACCGGGGGGAAGTGAGACTTCATTGTAGTGCAGATTTCCTTTGCAAGCTTGCTTGGTTGGCCAAAAAGGGCGTATGCGTTTTTTCCTGAATATATTCAGGAAAAAATGCATACGCCCTTTTTGGCCAAGTGCATCATTGTGGACGTTCTGCCTCTTTTCCTATGCTTTCAATGCAATTCCAGTCTATCTCCTGAAATCGGTTTCCTGCAATTCTGCCCCGCTTTCAAGTCCTCTTGGCAGCCTTACTTCAGTATATTTTTGGACGATAGCTGTCATTTATAACTCTGCAGGTTTGTGAATTACAGTGCCCCTGAGCTCCTTTCTTCAACTCGCTTTCTTGTGAGCTGGCCGCAACACCGCAGGATGGCTTCAGGCCCTAATCTGGTTCCGGCACGGCACGCTGAGCCTTTGGTTAATTCCTCTTCCTGGTGGGAAATGAGAGTTAAATTTGCCCGTCCAGACACCTCCAGCTAGTCTCTCATTGGTTCTCTCTATTCCTGTTCATCTTCCGCAGAAATTGCAAACTGGGCCAAACAGGAGGTTAAAGGCGCTGACTCTCCAAGTGGGGAGAGTGTTAGTAAAGCGTCTGGAATGTTGCACCCGAGTACCAGGGGAGGAAAACTGAGACATATTTGAACACGTCTCCCGTTCACACGGTTGATCATACTCTGGGTTCCACATGAATGTTTTAGCTGAAGGAAGAATACCTTAAACCTGGAGAGTTGAGACCCGTGGAATGGGTACCATGCAATATGACTTCAAAGGGTCTTCATTTGCTCACCGAATCTCTCCAATCCTATCACTGCTGCGTTTATGCCCCTGTACACACGCTTGATTCTCTTTTGGAGACATAGCAATCCATAGGTTTTAAGATACTTACTAGTCAGGTACATTCTTAGGCGTTTAATATGGGGTGTTGAGTCCATTTCGTTGAGCAAGGAGTAGCTCTGGTCTCTTCCATTTTTGGCTTAAGGAACTTTATCTGTGCTCATTTCAATCTCTGGTTTTATGCAGCACCCCAACTCACCTTTCCCCTTAAGCAAGCATAAGTTGGTTTTCTAAATTTGAGACCCTGTTCTGTTTTGGAATTGAGTTCCTGTGTAGCCACGTTTACATTCCGTGTATTAGTGATATCTTATGATGTTTCTTTTTCTGTGTGACTTATTTCAGTTAGAATCATCGTACCTGAATCCACTCATTATGCTGCTACGGGTCTGATGACATAGATTTCATTGCTGAGTGATACTGCATTGTACGTAAGTACCACAAGTTCTTTATCCATTTTTCACTTTCTGTGATATTGAACTTGTAATGTAAACGAGGTTCTTGTAAACAGAGGCGTCCCAAATTTGGGGTGGCTGTGTCTTTTTGATTTTAATTTCCCTAAGCTATAGGACCATAAGTGGAAGTGCCCTAGGCTCTGTTGCTTTGTTTTTTAGATGTTTCAGGAAACACCATACACTTCCCCCAAGTGTCTGTTGGCAGTTTACATCCCGCCCATCAGCATAACAAGGCTCCCAGTTCTCCATGGCCTGTCCTGCCTTTCTGGATTTTACACGTTTTTCCGATGGCACTTTTGACCAGGGGGAAGTGAGACTTCATTGTAGTGCAGATTTCCTTTGCAAATTTGCTTGGTTGGCCAAAAAGGGCGTATGCGTTTTTTCCTGAATATATTCAGGAAAAAACGCATACGCCCTTTTTGGCCAAGTGCATCATTGTGGACGTTCTGCCTCTTTTCCTATGCTTTCAATGCAATTCCAGTCTACCTCCTGAAATCAGTTTCCTGCAATTCTGCCCCGCTTTCAAGTCCTCTTGGCAGCCTTACTTCAGTATATTTTTGGACAATAGCTGTCATTTATAACTCTGCAAGTTTGTGAATTACAGTGCCCCTGAGCTCCTTTCTTCAACTCGCTTTCTTGTGAGCTGGCCGCAACACCGCAGGATGGCTTCATGCCCTAATCTGGTTCCGGCACGGCACGCTGAGCCTTTGGTTAATTCCTCTTCCTGGTGGGAAATGAGAGTTAAATTTGCCCGTCCAGACACCTCCAGCTAGTCTCTCATTGGTTCTCGCTATTCCTGTTCATCTTCCACAGAAATTGCAAACTGGGCCAAACAGGAGGTTAAAGGGACTGACTCTCCAAGTCGGGAGAGTGTTAGTAAAGCATCTGGAATGTTGCACCCGAGTACCAGGTTACAAAAACTGAGACATATTTGAACACGTCTCCCGATCACATTGTTGATCATACTCTAGGTTCCACATGCATGATTTAGCTGAAGGAAGAATACCTTAAAACTGGGTAGTTGAGACCCGTGGAATGGGCACCGTGCAATATGACTTCAAAGGGTCTTCATTTGCTCACCGAACATCTCAAATCCTATCACTGCTGCGTTTATGCCCCTGTACACATGCTTGATTCTCTTTCGGAGACATAGCAATCCATAGGTTTTAAGATACTTACTAGTCAGGTACATTCTTAGGCGTTTAATATGCGGTGTTGAGTCCACTTCATTGAGCAAGGAGTAGCTCTTGTCTATTCCATATTTGGCTTAAGGAAGTTTATCTGTGCTCATTTCAATCTCTGGTTTTATGCAGCACCCCAACTCACCTTTCCCCTTAAGCAAGCATAAGTTGGTTTTCTAAATTTGACACCCTGTTCTGTTCTGTAATTCAGTTCCTGTGTAGCCAAGTTTACATTCCGTGTATTTCTGATATCTTATGATGTTTCTTTTTCTGTGTGACTTATTTCAGTTAGAATCATCATACCTGAATCCACTCATTATGCTGCTACGGGCCTGATGACATAGATTTCATTGCTGAGTGATACTGCATTGTACGTAAGTACCACAAGTTCTTTATCCATTTTTCACTTTCTGTGATATTGAACTTGTACGGTAAACGAGGTTCTTGTAAACAGAGGCGTCCCAAACTTTGGGGTGGCTGTTTCTTTTTGATTTTAATTTCCCTAAGCTATAGGACCATAAGTGGAAGTGCCCTAGGCTCTGTTGCTTTGTTTTTTAGATGTTTCAGGAAAGACCATACACTTCTCCCGAGTGTCTGTTGGCAATTTACATCCCGCCCATCAGCATAACAAGGCTCCCAGTTCTCCATGGCCTGTCCTGCCTTTCTGGATTTTACACTTTTTTCAGATGGCCCTTTTGACCGGGGGGAAGTGAGACTTCATTGTAGTGCAGATTTCCTTTGCACGTTTGCTTGGTTGGCCAAAAAGGGCGTATGCGTTTTTTCCTGAATATATTCAGGAAAAAACGCATACGCCCTTTTGGCTAAGTGCATCATTGTGGACGTTCTGCCTCTTTTCCTATGCTTTCAATGCAATTCCAGTCTACCTCCTGAAATCGGTTTCCTGCAATTCTGCCCCGCTTTCAAGTCCTCTTGGCAGCCTTACTTCAGTATATTTTTGGACGATAGCTGTCATTTATAACTCTGCAGGTTTGTGAATTACAGTGCCCCTGAGCTCCTTTCTTCAACTCGCTTTCTTGTGAGCTGGCCGCAACACCGCAGGATGGCTTCAGGCCCTAATCTGGTTCCAGCACGGCACGCTGAGCCTTTGGTTATTTCCTCTTCCTGGTGGGAAATGAGAGTTAAATTTGCCCGTCCAGACACCTCCAGCTAGTCTGTCATTGGTTCTCCCTATTCCTGTTCATCTTCCGCAGAAATTGCAAACTGGGCCAAACAGGAGGTTAAAGGCGCTGACTCTCCAAGTGGGGAGAGTGTTAGTAAAGCGTCTGGAATGTTGCACCCGAGTACCAGGGGAGGAAAACTGAGACATATTTGAACACGTCTCCCGTTCACACGGTTGATCATACTCTGGGTTCCACATGCATGTTTTAGCTGAAGGAAGAATACCTTAAACCTGGAGAGTTGAGACCCGTGGAATGGGTACCATGCAATATGACTTCAAAGGGTCTTCATTTGCTCACCGAACCTCTCCAATCCTATCACTGCTGCGTTTATGCCCCTGTACACACGCTTGATTCTCTTTTGGAGACATAGCAATCCATAGGTTTTAAGATACTTACTAGTTAGGTACATTCTTAGGCGTTTAATATGGGATGTTGAGTCCATTTCGTTGAGCAAGGAGTAGCTCTTGTCTATTCCATATTTGGCTTAAGGAACTTTATCTGTGCTCATTTCAATCTCTGGTTTTATGCAGCACCCCAACTCACCTTTCCCCTTAAGCAAGCATAAGTTGGTTTTCTAAATTTGAGACCCTGTTCTGTTTTGGAATTCAGTTCCTGTGTAGCCAAGTTTACATTCCGTGTATTAGTGATATCTTATGATGTTTCTTTTTCTGTGTGACTTATTTCAGTTAGAATCATCGTACCTGAATCCACTCATTATGCTGCTATGGGCCAGATGACATAGATTTCATTGCTGAGTGATACTGCATTGTACGTAAGTACCACAAGTTCTTTATCCATTTTTCACTTTCTGCGATGTTGAACTTGTACTGTAAATGAGGTTCTTGTAAACAGAGGCGTCCCAAACTTTGGGGTGGCTGTGTCTTTTTGATTTTAATTTCCCTAAGCTATAGGACGATAAGTGGAAGTGCCCTAGGCTCTGTTGCTTTGTTTTTTAGATGTTTCAGGAAACACCATACACTTCTCCCAAGTGTCTGTTGGCAAGTTACATCCCGCCCATCAGCATAACAAGGCTCCCAGTTCTCCATGGCCTGTCCTGGCTTTCTGGATTTTACACTTTTTTCAGATGGCCCTTTTGACCGGGGGGAAGTGAGACTTCATTGTAGTGCAGATTTCCTTTGCAAGTTTGCTTGGTTGGCCAAAAAGGGCGTATGCGTTTTTTCCTGAATATATTCAGGAAAAAACGCATACGCCCTTTTTGGCCAAGTGCATCATTGTGGACGTTCTGCCTCTTTTCCTATGCTTTCAATGCAATTCCAGTCTACCTCCTGAAATCGGTTTCCTGCAATTCTGCCCCGCTTTCAAGTCCTCTTGGCAGCCTTACTTCAGTATATTTTTGGACGATAGCTGTCATTTATAACTCTGCAGGTTTGTGAATTACAGTGCCCCTGAGCTCCTTTCTTCAACTCGCTTTCTTGTGAGCTGGCCGCAACACCGCAGGATGGCTTCAGGCCCTAATCTGGTTCCGGCACGGCACGCTGAGCCTTTGGTTATTTCCTCTTCCTGGTGGGAAATGAGAGTTAAATTTGCCCGTCCAGACACCTCCAGCTAGTCTCTCATTGGTTCTTGCTATTCCTGTTCATCTTCCGCAGAAATTGCAAACTGGGCCAAACAGGAGGTTAAAGGGACTGACTCTCCAAGTTGGGAGAGTGTTAGTAAAGCGTCTGGAATGTTGCACCCGAGTACCAGGGTACGAAAACTGAGACATATTTGAACACGTCTCCCGATCACATGGTTGATCATACTCTAGGTTCTACATGCATGTTTTAGCTGAAGGAAGAATACCTTAAACCTGCCTAGTTGAAACCCGTGGAATGGGTACCATGCAATATGACTTCAAAGGGTCTTCATTTGCTCACCGAACCTCTCCAATCCTATCACTGCTGCGTTTATGCCCCTGTACACATGCTTGATTCTCTTTCGGAGACATAGCAATCCATAGGTTTTAAGGTACTTACTAGTCAGGTACATTCTTAGGCGTTTAATATGCGGTGTTGAGTCCATTTCGTTGAGCAAGGAGTAGCTCTTGTCTATTCCATATTTGGCTTAAGGAACTTTATCTGTGCTCATTTCAATCTCTGGTTTTATGCAGCACCCCAACTCACCTTTACCCTTAAGCAAGCATAAGTTGGTTTTCTAAATTTGAGACCCTGTTCTGTTCTGTAATTCAGTTCCTGTGTAGCCAAGTTTACATTCCGTGTATTACTGATATCTTATGATGTTTCTTTTTCTGTGTGACTTATTTCAGTTAGAATCATCATACCTGAATCCACTCATTGTGCTGCTAAGGGCCAGATGACATAGATTTCATTGCTGAGTGACATTGCTTTGTAAGTAAATACCACAACTTCTTTATCCATTTTTCACTTTCTGCGATGTTGAACTTGTAATGTAAACGAGGTTCTTGTAAACAGAGGCGTCCCAAACTTTGGGGTGGCTGTGTCTTTTTGATTTCAATTTCCCTAAGCTATAGGACCATAAGTGGAAGTGCCCTAGGCTCTGTTGCTTTGTTTTTTAGATGTTTCAGGAAACACCATACACTTCTCCCGAGTGGCTGTTGGCAATTTACATCCCGCCCATCAGCATAACAAGGCTCCCAGTTCTCCATGGCCTGTCCTGCCTTTCTGGATTTTAGACTTTATTCAGATGGCCCTTTTGACCGGGGGGAAGTGAGACTTCATTGTAGTGCAGATTTCCTTTGCAAGCTTGCTTGGTTGACCAAAAAGGGCGTATGCGTTTTTTCCTGAATATATTCAGGAAAAAACGCATACGCCCTTTTTGGCCAAGTACATCATTGTGGACGTTCTGCCTCTTTTCCTATGCTTTCAATGCAATTCCAGTCTACCTCCTGAAATCGGTTTCCTGCAATTCTGCCCCGCTTTCAAGTCCTCTTGGCAGCCTTACTTCAGTATATTTTTGGACGATAGCTGTCATTTATAACTCTGCAGGTTTGTGAATTACAGTGCCCCTGAGCTCCTTTCTTCAACTCGCTTTCTTGTGAGCTGGCCGCAACACCGCAGGATGGCTTCAGGCCCTAATCTGGTTCCAGCACGGCACGCTGAGCCTTTGGTTATTTCCTCTTCCTGGTGGGAAATGAGAGTTAAATTTGCCCGTCCAGACACCTCCAGCTAGTCTTTCATTGGTTCTCCCTATTCCTGTTCATCTTCCGCAGAAATTGCAAACTGGGCCAAACAGGAGGTTAAAGGCGCTGACTCTCCAAGTGGGGAGAGTGTTAGTAAAGCGTCTGGAATGTTGCACCCGAGTACCAGGGGAGGAAAACTGAGACATATTTGAACACGTCTCCCGTTCACACGGTTGATCATACTCTGGGTTCCACATGCATGTTTTAGCTGAAGGAAGAATACCTTAAACCTGGAGAGTTGAGACCCGTGGAATGGGTACCATGCAATATGACTTCAAAGGGTCTTCATTTGCTCACCGAACCTCTCCAATCCTATCACTGCTGCGTTTATGCCCCTGTACACACGCTTGATTCTCTTTTGGAGACATAGCAATCCATAGGTTTTAAGATACTTACTAGTCAGGTACATTCTTACGCGTTTAATATGGGATGTTGAGTCCATTTCGTTGAGCAAGGAGTAGCTCTTGTCTATTCCATATTTGGCTTAAGGAACTTTATCTGTGCTCATTTCAATCTCTGGTTTTATGCAGCACCCCAACTCACCTTTCCCCTTAAGCAAGCATAAGTTGGTTTTCTAAATTTGAGACCCTGTTCTGTTTTGGAATTCAGTTCCTGTGTAGCCAAGTTTACATTCCGTGTATTAGTGATATCTTATGATGTTTCTTTTTCTGTGTGACTTATTTCAGTTAGAATCATCGTACCTGAATCCACTCATTATGCTGCTACGGGCCTGATGACATAGATTTCATTGCTGAGTGATATTGCATTGTACGTAAGTACCACAAGTTCATTATCCATTTTTCACTTTCTGTGATATTGAACTTGTAGGGTAAACGAGGTTCTTGTAAACAGAGGCGTCCCAAATTTGGGGTGGCTGTGTCTTTTTGATTTTAATTTCCCTAAACTATAGGACCATAAGTGGAAGTGCCCTAGGCTCTGTTGCTTTGTTTTTTAGATGTTTCAGGAAACACCATACACTTCTCCCAAGTGTCTGTTGGCAGTTTACATCCCGCCCATCAGCATAACAAGGCTCCCAGTTCTCCATGGCCTGTCCTGCCTTTCTGGATTTTACACTTTTTTCCGATGGCACTTATGACCGGGGGGAAGTGAGACTTCATTGTAGTGCAGATTTCCTTTGCAAATTTGCTTGGTTGGCCAAAAAGGGCGTATGCGTTTTTTCCTGAATATATTCAGGAAAAAACGCATACGCCCTTTTTGGCCAAGTGCATCATTGTGGACGTTCTGCCTCTTTTCCTATGCTTTCAATGCAATTCCAGTCTACCTCCTGAAATCGGATTCCTGCAATTCTGCCCCGCTTTCAAGTCCTCTTGGCAGCCTTACTTCAGTATATTTTGGGACGATAGCTGTCATTTATAACTCTGAAGGTTTGTGAATTACAGTGCCCCTGAGCTCCTTTCTTCAACTCGCTTTCTTGTGAGCTGGCCGCAACACCGCAGGATGGCTTCAGGCCCTAATCTGGTTCCGGCACGGCATGCTGAGCCTTTGGTTAATTCCTCTTCCTGGTGGGAAATGAGAGTTAAATTTGCCCGTCCAGACACCTCCAGCTAGTCTCTCATTGGTTCTCGCTATTCCTGTTCATCTTCCGCAGAAATTGCAAACTGGGCCAAACAGGAGGTTAAAGGGACTGACTCTCCAAGTCGGGAGAGTGTTAGTAAAGCATCTGGAATGTTGCACCCGAGTACCAGGGTACAAAAACTGAGACATATTTGAACACGTCTCCCGATCACATTGTTGATCATACTCTAGGTTCCACATGCATGTTTTAGCTGAAGGAAGAATACCTTAAACCTGGAGAGTTGAGACCCGTGGAATGGGCACCGTGCAATATGACTTCAAAGGGTCTTCATTTGCTCACCGAACATCTCCAATCCTATCACTGCTGCGTTTATGCCCCTGTACACATGCTTGATTCTCTTTCGGAGACATAGCAATCCATAGGTTTTAAGATACTTACTAGTCAGGTACATTCTTAGGCGTTTAATATGCGGTGTTGAGTCCACTTCATTGAGCAAGGAGTAGCTCTTGTCTATTCCATATTTGGCTTAAGGAACTTTATCTGTGCTCATTTCAATCTCTGGTTTTATGCAGCACCCCAACTCACCTTTCCCCTTAAGCAAGCATAAGTTGGTTTTCTAAATTTGAGACCCTGTTCTGTTTTGGAATTCAGTTCCTGTGTAGCCAAGTTTACATTCCGTGTATTAGTGATATCTTATGATGTTTCTTTTTCTGTGTGACTTATTTCAGTTAGAATCATCGTACTTGAATCCACTTATTATGCTGCTAAGGGCCTGATGACATAGATTTCATTGCTGAGTGATACTGCATTGTACGTAAGTACCACAAGTTCTTTATCCATTTTTCACATTCTGCGATGTTGAACTTGTACTGTAAATGAGGTTCTTGTAAACAGAGGCGTCCCAAACTTTGGGGTAGCTGTGTCTTTTTGATTTTAATTTCCCTAAGCTATAGGACCATAAGTGGAAGTGCCCTAGGCTCTGTTGCTTTGTTTTTTAGATGTTTCAGGAAACACCATACACTTCTCCCAAGTGTCTGTTGGCAATTTACATCTCGCCCATCAGCATAACAAGGCTCCCAGTTCTCCATGGCCTGTCCTGCCTTTCTGGATTTTACACTATTTTCCGATGGCCCTTTTGACCGGGGGGAAGTGAGACTTCATTGTAGTGCAGATTTCCTTTCCAAGCTTGCTTGGTTGGCCAAAAAGGGCGTATGCGTTTTTTCCTGAATATATTCAGGAAAAAACGCATACGCCCTTTTTGGCCAAGTGCATCATTGTGGACGTTCTGCCTCTTTTCCTATGCTTTCAATGCAATTCCAGTCTACCTCCTGAAATCAGTTTCCTGCAATTCTGCCCCGCTTTCAAGTCCTCTTGGCAGCCTTACTTCAGTATATTTTTGGACGATAGCTGTCATTTATAACTCTGCAGGTTTGTGAATTACAGTGCCCCTGAGCTCCTTTCTTCAACTCGCTTTCTTGTGAGCTGGCCGCAACACCGCAGGATGGCTTCAGGCCCTAATCTGGTTCCGGCACGGCACGCTGAGCCTTTGGTTAATTCCTCTTCCTGGTGGGAAATGAGAGTTAAATTTGCCCGTCCAGACACCTCCAGCTAGTCTCTCATTGGTTCTCGCTATTCCTGTTCATCTTCCACAGAAATTGCAAACTGGGCCAAACAGGAGGTTAAAGGGACTGACTCTCCAAGTCGGGAGAGTGTTAGTAAAGCGTCTGGAATGTTACACCCGAGTACCAGGGTACGAAAACTGAGACATATTTGAACACATCTCCCGATCACATGGTTGATCATACTCTAGGTTCCACATGCATGTTTTAGCTGAAGGAAGAATACCTTAAACCTGGAGAATTGAGACCCGTGGAATGGGTACCATGCAATATGACTTCAAAGGGTCTTCATTTGCTCACCGAACCTCTCCAATCCTATCACTGCTGCGTTTATGCCCCTGTACACACGCTTGATTCTCTTTTGGAGACATAGCAATCCATAGGTTTTAAGATACTTACTAGTCAGGTACATTCTTAGGCGTTTAATATGGGGTGTTGAGTCCATTTCGTTGAGCAAGGAGTAGCTCTTGTCTATTCCATATTTGGCTTAAGGAAGTTTATCTGTGCTCATTTCAATCTCTGGTTTTATGCAGCACCCCAACTCACCTTTCCCCTTAAGCAAGCATAAGTTGGTTTTCTAAATTTGAGACCCTGTTCTGTTTTGGAATTCAGTTCCTGTGTAGCCAAGTTTACATTCCGTGTATTACTGATATCTTATGATGTTTCTTTTTCTGTGTGACTTATTTCAGTTAGAATCATCATACCTGAATCCACTCATTGTGCTGCTAAGGCCCTGATGACATAGATTTCATTGCTGAGTGATATTGCTTTGTAAGTAAATACCACAACTTCTTTATCCATTTTTCACTTTCTGCGATGTTGAACTTGTACTGTAAACGAGGTTCTTGTAAACAGAGGCGTCCCAAACTTTGGGGTGGCTGTGTCTTTTTGATTTTAATTTCCCTAAGCTATAGGACCATAAGTGGAAGTGCCCTAGGCTCTGTTGCTTTGTTTTTTAGATGTTTCAGGAAACACCATACACTTCTCCCGAGTGGCTGTTGGCAATTTACATCCCGCCCATCAGCATACCAAGGCTCCCAGTTCTCCATGGCCTGTCCTGCCTTTCTGGATTTTACACTTTTTTCCGATGGCCCTTTTGACCGGGGGGAAGTGAGACTTCATTGTAGTGCAGATTTCCTTTGCAAGCTTGCTTGGTTGGCCAAAAAGGGCGTATGCGTTTTTTCCTGAATATATTCAGGAAAAAACGCATACGCCCTTTTTGGCCAAGTGCATCATTGTGGACGTTCTGCCTCTTTTCCTATGCTTTCAATGCAATTCCAGTCTACCTCCTGAAATCGGTTTCCTGCAATTCTGCCCCGCTTTCAAGTCCTCTTGGCAGCCTTACTTCAGTATATTTTTGGACGATAGCTGTCATTTATAACTCTGCAGGTTTGTGAATTACAGTGCCCCTGAGCTCCTTTCTTCAACTCGCTTTCTTGTGAGCTGGCCGCAACACGGCAGGATGGCTTCAGGCCCTAATCTGGTTCCGGCACGGCACGCTGAGCCTTTGGTTAATTCCTCTTCCTGGTGGGAAATGAGAGTTAAATTTGCCCGTCGAGACACCTCCAGCTAGTCTCTCATTGGTTCTCTCTATTCCTGTTCATCTTCCGCAGAAATTGCAAACTGGGCCAAACAGGAGGTTAAAGGCGCTGACTCTCCAAGTGGGGAGAGTGTTAGTAAAGCGTCTGGAATGTTGCACCCGAGTACCAGGGGAGGAAAACTGAGACATATTTGAACACGTCTCCCGTTCACACGGTTGATCATACTCTGGGTTCCACATGAATGTTTTAGCTGAAGGAAGAATACCTTAAACCTGGAGAGTTGAGACCCGTGGAATGGGTACCATGCAATATGACTTCAAAGGGTCTTCATTTGCTCACCGAATTTCTCCAATCCTATCACTGCTGCGTTTATGCCCCTGTACACACGCTTGATTCTCTTTTGGAGACATAGCAATCCATAGGTTTTAAGATACTTACTAGTCAGGTACATTCTTAGGCGTTTAATATGGGGTGTTGAGTCCATTTCGTTGAGCAAGGAGTAGCTCTGGTCTATTCCATTTTTGGCTTAAGGAACTTTATCTGTGCTCATTTCAATCTCTGGTTTTATGCAGCACCCCAACTCACCTTTCCCCTTAAGCAAGCATAAGTTGGTTTTCTAAATTTGAGACCCTGTTCTGTTTTGGAATTGAGTTCCTGTGTAGCCACGTTTACATTCCGTGTATTAGTGATATCTTATGATGTTTCTTTTTCTGTGTGACTTATTTCAGTTAGAATCATCGTACCTGAATCCACTCATTATGCTGCTACGGGCCTGATGACATAGATTTCATTGCTGAGTGATATTGCATTGTACGTAAGTACCACAAGTTCATTATCCATTTTTCACTTTCTGTGATATTGAACTTGTAGGGTAAACGAGGTTCTTGTAAACAGAGGCGTCCCAAATTTGGGGTGGCTGTGTCTTTTTGATTTTAATTTCCCTAAACTATAGGACCATAAGTGGAAGTGCCCTAGGCTCTGTTGCTTTGTTTTTTAGATGTTTCAGGAAACACCATACACTTCTCCCAAGTGTCTGTTGGCAGTTTACATCCCGCCCATCAGCATAACAAGGCTCCCAGTTCTCCATGGCCTGTCCTGCCTTTCTGGATTTTACACTTTTTTCCGATGGCACTTATGACCGGGGGGAAGTGAGACTTCATTGTAGTGCAGATTTCCTTTGCAAATTTGCTTGGTTGGCCAAAAAGGGCGTATGCGTTTTTTCCTGAATATATTCAGGAAAAAACGCATACGCCCTTTTTGGCCAAGTGCATCATTGTGGACGTTCTGCCTCTTTTCCTATGTTTTCAATGCAATTCCAGTCTACCTCCTGAAATCGGATTCCTGCAATTCTGCCCCGCTTTCAAGTCCTCTTGGCAGCCTTACTTCAGTATATTTTGGGACGATAGCTGTCATTTATAACTCTGAAGGTTTGTGAATTACAGTGCCCCTGAGCTCCTTTCTTCAACTCGCTTTCTTGTGAGCTGGCCGCAACACCGCAGGATGGCTTCAGGCCCTAATCTGGTTCCGGCACGGCATGCTGAGCCTTTGGTTAATTCCTCTTCCTGGTGGGAAATGAGAGTTAAATTTGCCCGTCCAGACACCTCCAGCTAGTCTCTCATTGGTTCTCGCTATTCCTGTTCATCTTCCGCAGAAATTGCAAACTGGGCCAAACAGGAGGTTAAAGGGACTGACTCTCCAAGTCGGGAGAGTGTTAGTAAAGCATCTGGAATGTTGCACCCGAGTACCAGGGTACAAAAACTGAGACATATTTGAACACGTCTCCCGATCACATTGTTGATCATACTCTAGGTTCCACATGCATGTTTTAGCTGAAGGAAGAATACCTTAAACCTGGAGAGTTGAGACCCGTGGAATGGGCACCGTGCAATATGACTTCAAAGGGTCTTCATTTGCTCACCGAACATCTCCAATCCTATCACTGCTGCGTTTATGCCCCTGTACACATGCTTGATTCTCTTTCGGAGACATAGCAATCCATAGGTTTTAAGATACTTACTAGTCAGGTACATTCTTAGGCGTTTAATATGCGGTGTTGAGTCCACTTCATTGAGCAAGGAGTAGCTCTTGTCTATTCCATATTTGGCTTAAGGAAGTTTATCTGTGCTCATTTCAATCTCTGGTTTTATGCAGCACCCCAACTCACCTTTCCCCTTAAGCAAGCATAAGTTGGTTTTCTAAATTTGAGACCCTGTTCTGTTCTGTAATTCAGTTCCTGTGTAGCCAAGTTTACATTCCGTGTATTACTGATATCTTATAATGTTTCTTTTTCTGTGTGACTTATTTCAGTTAGAATCATCATACCTGAATCCACTCATTGTGCTGCTAAGGGCCTGATGACATAGATTTCATTGCTGAGTGATATTGCTTTGTAAGTAAATACCACAACTTCTTTATCCAGTTTTCACTTTCTGCGATGTTGAACTTGTACTGTAAACGAGGTTCTTGTAAACAGAGGCGTCCCAAACTTTGGGGTGGCTGTGTCTTTTTGATTTTAATTTCCCTAAGCTATAGGACCATAAGTGGAAGTGCCCTAGGCTCTGTTGCTTTGTTTTTTAGATGTTTCAGGAAACACCATACACTTCTCCCAAGTGTCTGTTGGCAATTTACATCCCGCCCATCAGCATAACAAGGCTCCCAGTTCTCCATGGCCTGTCCTGCCTTTCTGGATTTTACACTTTTTTCAGATGGCCCTTTTGACCGGGGGGAAGTGAGACTTCATTGTAGTGCAGATTTCCTTTGCAAGCTTGCTTGGTTGGCCAAAAAGGGCGTATGCGTTTTTTCCTGAATATATTCAGGAAAAAATGCATACGCCCTTTTTGGCCAAGTGCATCATTGTGGACGTTCTGCCTCTTTTCCTATGCTTTCAATGCAATTCCAGTCTATCTCCTGAAATCGGTTTCCTGCAATTCTGCCCCGCTTTCAAGTCCTCTTGGCAGCCTTACTTCAGTATATTTTTGGACGATAGCTGTCATTTATAACTCTGCAGGTTTGTGAATTACAGTGCCCCTGAGCTCCTTTCTTCAACTCGCTTTCTTGTGAGCTGGCCGCAACACCGCAGGATGGCTTCAGGCCCTAATCTGGTTCCGGCACGGCACGCTGAGCCTTTGGTTAATTCCTCTTCCTGGTGGGAAATGAGAGTTAAATTTGCCCGTCCAGACACCTCCAGCTAGTCTCTCATTGGTTCTCTCTATTCCTGTTCATCTTCCGCAGAAATTGCAAACTGGGCCAAACAGGAGGTTAAAGGCGCTGACTCTCCAAGTGGGGAGAGTGTTAGTAAAGCGTCTGGAATGTTGCACCCGAGTACCAGGGGAGGAAAACTGAGACATATTTGAACACGTCTCCCGTTCACACGGTTGATCATACTCTGGGTTCCACATGAATGTTTTAGCTGAAGGAAGAATACCTTAAACCTGGAGAGTTGAGACCCGTGGAATGGGTACCATGCAATATGACTTCAAAGGGTCTTCATTTGCTCACCGAATCTCTCCAATCCTATCACTGCTGCGTTTATGCCCCTGTACACACGCTTGATTCTCTTTTGGAGACATAGCAATCCATAGGTTTTAAGATACTTACTAGTCAGGTACATTCTTAGGCGTTTAATATGGGGTGTTGAGTCCATTTCGTTGAGCAAGGAGTAGCTCTGGTCTCTTCCATTTTTGGCTTAAGGAACTTTATCTGTGCTCATTTCAATCTCTGGTTTTATGCAGCACCCCAACTCACCTTTCCCCTTAAGCAAGCATAAGTTGGTTTTCTAAATTTGAGACCCTCTTCTGTTTTGGAATTGAGTTCCTGTGTAGCCACGTTTACATTCCGTGTATTAGTGATATCTTATGATGTTTCTTTTTCTGTGTGACTTATTTCAGTTAGAATCATCGTACCTGAATCCACTCATTATGCTGCTACGGGTCTGATGACATAGATTTCATTGCTGAGTGATACTGCATTGTACGTAAGTACCACAAGTTCTTTATCCATTTTTCACTTTCTGTGATATTGAACTTGTAATGTAAACGAGGTTCTTGTAAACAGAGGCGTCCCAAATTTGGGGTGGCTGTGTCTTTTTGATTTTAATTTCCCTAAGCTATAGGACCATAAGTGGAAGTGCCCTAGGCTCTGTTGCTTTGTTTTTTAGATGTTTCAGGAAACACCATACACTTCCCCCAAGTGTCTGTTGGCAGTTTACATCCCGCCCATCAGCATAACAAGGCTCCCAGTTCTCCATGGCCTGTCCTGCCTTTCTGGATTTTACACGTTTTTCCGATGGCACTTTTGACCAGGGGGAAGTGAGACTTCATTGTAGTGCAGATTTCCTTTGCAAATTTGCTTGGTTGGCCAAAAAGGGCGTATGCGTTTTTTCCTGAATATATTCAGGAAAAAACGCATACGCCCTTTTTGGCCAAGTGCATCATTGTGGACGTTCTGCCTCTTTTCCTATGCTTTCAATGCAATTCCAGTCTACCTCCTGAAATCAGTTTCCTGCAATTCTGCCCCGCTTTCAAGTCCTCTTGGCAGCCTTACTTCAGTATATTTTTGGACAATAGCTGTCATTTATAACTCTGCAAGTTTGTGAATTACAGTGCCCCTGAGCTCCTTTCTTCAACTCGCTTTCTTGTGAGCTGGCCGCAACACCGCAGGATGGCTTCATGCCCTAATCTGGTTCCGGCACGGCACGCTGAGCCTTTGGTTAATTCCTCTTCCTGGTGGGAAATGAGAGTTAAATTTGCCCGTCCAGACACCTCCAGCTAGTCTCTCATTGGTTCTCGCTATTCCTGTTCATCTTCCACAGAAATTGCAAACTGGGCCAAACAGGAGGTTAAAGGGACTGA
This sequence comes from Globicephala melas, assembly GCF_963455315.2. Lineage (NCBI taxonomy): Eukaryota > Metazoa > Chordata > Mammalia > Artiodactyla > Delphinidae > Globicephala > Globicephala melas. The sequence continues at coordinate 656,388 of NW_027207292.1, forward strand.
CTCTCCAAGTCGGGAGAGTGTTAGTAAAGCATCTGGAATGTTGCACCCGAGTACCAGGTTACAAAAACTGAGACATATTTGAACACGTCTCCCGATCACATTGTTGATCATACTCTAGGTTCCACATGCATGATTTAGCTGAAGGAAGAATACCTTAAAACTGGGTAGTTGAGACCCGTGGAATGGGCACCGTGCAATATGACTTCAAAGGGTCTTCATTTGCTCACCGAACATCTCAAATCCTATCACTGCTGCGTTTATGCCCCTGTACACATGCTTGATTCTCTTTCGGAGACATAGCAATCCATAGGTTTTAAGATACTTACTAGTCAGGTACATTCTTAGGCGTTTAATATGCGGTGTTGAGTCCACTTCATTGAGCAAGGAGTAGCTCTTGTCTATTCCATATTTGGCTTAAGGAAGTTTATCTGTGCTCATTTCAATCTCTGGTTTTATGCAGCACCCCAACTCACCTTTCCCCTTAAGCAAGCATAAGTTGGTTTTCTAAATTTGACACCCTGTTCTGTTCTGTAATTCAGTTCCTGTGTAGCCAAGTTTACATTCCGTGTATTACTGATATCTTATGATGTTTCTTTTTCTGTGTGACTTATTTCAGTTAGAATCATCATACCTGAATCCACTCATTATGCTGCTACGGGCCTGATGACATAGATTTCATTGCTGAGTGATACTGCATTGTACGTAAGTACCACAAGTTCTTTATCCATTTTTCACTTTCTGTGATATTGAACTTGTACGGTAAACGAGGTTCTTGTAAACAGAGGCGTCCCAAACTTTGGGGTGGCTGTTTCTTTTTGATTTTAATTTCCCTAAGCTATAGGACCATAAGTGGAAGTGCCCTAGGCTCTGTTGCTTTGTTTTTTAGATGTTTCAGGAAAGACCATACACTTCTCCCGAGTGTCTGTTGGCAATTTACATCCCGCCCATCAGCATAACAAGGCTCCCAGTTCTCCATGGCCTGTCCTGCCTTTCTGGATTTTACACTTTTTTCAGATGGCCCTTTTGACCGGGGGGAAGTGAGACTTCATTGTAGTGCAGATTTCCTTTGCACGTTTGCTTGGTTGGCCAAAAAGGGCGTATGCGTTTTTTCCTGAATATATTCAGGAAAAAACGCATACGCCCTTTTGGCTAAGTGCATCATTGTGGACGTTCTGCCTCTTTTCCTATGCTTTCAATGCAATTCCAGTCTACCTCCTGAAATCGGTTTCCTGCAATTCTGCCCCGCTTTCAAGTCCTCTTGGCAGCCTTACTTCAGTATATTTTTGGACGATAGCTGTCATTTATAACTCTGCAGGTTTGTGAATTACAGTGCCCCTGAGCTCCTTTCTTCAACTCGCTTTCTTGTGAGCTGGCCGCAACACCGCAGGATGGCTTCAGGCCCTAATCTGGTTCCAGCACGGCACGCTGAGCCTTTGGTTATTTCCTCTTCCTGGTGGGAAATGAGAGTTAAATTTGCCCGTCCAGACACCTCCAGCTAGTCTGTCATTGGTTCTCCCTATTCCTGTTCATCTTCCGCAGAAATTGCAAACTGGGCCAAACAGGAGGTTAAAGGCGCTGACTCTCCAAGTGGGGAGAGTGTTAGTAAAGCGTCTGGAATGTTGCACCCGAGTACCAGGGGAGGAAAACTGAGACATATTTGAACACGTCTCCCGTTCACACGGTTGATCATACTCTGGGTTCCACATGCATGTTTTAGCTGAAGGAAGAATACCTTAAACCTGGAGAGTTGAGACCCGTGGAATGGGTACCATGCAATATGACTTCAAAGGGTCTTCATTTGCTCACCGAACCTCTCCAATCCTATCACTGCTGCGTTTATGCCCCTGTACACACGCTTGATTCTCTTTTGGAGACATAGCAATCCATAGGTTTTAAGATACTTACTAGTTAGGTACATTCTTAGGCGTTTAATATGGGATGTTGAGTCCATTTCGTTGAGCAAGGAGTAGCTCTTGTCTATTCCATATTTGGCTTAAGGAACTTTATCTGTGCTCATTTCAATCTCTGGTTTTATGCAGCACCCCAACTCACCTTTCCCCTTAAGCAAGCATAAGTTGGTTTTCTAAATTTGAGACCCTGTTCTGTTTTGGAATTCAGTTCCTGTGTAGCCAAGTTTACATTCCGTGTATTAGTGATATCTTATGATGTTTCTTTTTCTGTGTGACTTATTTCAGTTAGAATCATCGTACCTGAATCCACTCATTATGCTGCTATGGGCCAGATGACATAGATTTCATTGCTGAGTGATACTGCATTGTACGTAAGTACCACAAGTTCTTTATCCATTTTTCACTTTCTGCGATGTTGAACTTGTACTGTAAATGAGGTTCTTGTAAACAGAGGCGTCCCAAACTTTGGGGTGGCTGTGTCTTTTTGATTTTAATTTCCCTAAGCTATAGGACGATAAGTGGAAGTGCCCTAGGCTCTGTTGCTTTGTTTTTTAGATGTTTCAGGAAACACCATACACTTCTCCCAAGTGTCTGTTGGCAAGTTACATCCCGCCCATCAGCATAACAAGGCTCCCAGTTCTCCATGGCCTGTCCTGGCTTTCTGGATTTTACACTTTTTTCAGATGGCCCTTTTGACCGGGGGGAAGTGAGACTTCATTGTAGTGCAGATTTCCTTTGCAAGTTTGCTTGGTTGGCCAAAAAGGGCGTATGCGTTTTTTCCTGAATATATTCAGGAAAAAACGCATACGCCCTTTTTGGCCAAGTGCATCATTGTGGACGTTCTGCCTCTTTTCCTATGCTTTCAATGCAATTCCAGTCTACCTCCTGAAATCGGTTTCCTGCAATTCTGCCCCGCTTTCAAGTCCTCTTGGCAGCCTTACTTCAGTATATTTTTGGACGATAGCTGTCATTTATAACTCTGCAGGTTTGTGAATTACAGTGCCCCTGAGCTCCTTTCTTCAACTCGCTTTCTTGTGAGCTGGCCGCAACACCGCAGGATGGCTTCAGGCCCTAATCTGGTTCCGGCACGGCACGCTGAGCCTTTGGTTATTTCCTCTTCCTGGTGGGAAATGAGAGTTAAATTTGCCCGTCCAGACACCTCCAGCTAGTCTCTCATTGGTTCTTGCTATTCCTGTTCATCTTCCGCAGAAATTGCAAACTGGGCCAAACAGGAGGTTAAAGGGACTGACTCTCCAAGTTGGGAGAGTGTTAGTAAAGCGTCTGGAATGTTGCACCCGAGTACCAGGGTACGAAAACTGAGACATATTTGAACACGTCTCCCGATCACATGGTTGATCATACTCTAGGTTCTACATGCATGTTTTAGCTGAAGGAAGAATACCTTAAACCTGCCTAGTTGAAACCCGTGGAATGGGTACCATGCAATATGACTTCAAAGGGTCTTCATTTGCTCACCGAACCTCTCCAATCCTATCACTGCTGCGTTTATGCCCCTGTACACATGCTTGATTCTCTTTCGGAGACATAGCAATCCATAGGTTTTAAGGTACTTACTAGTCAGGTACATTCTTAGGCGTTTAATATGCGGTGTTGAGTCCATTTCGTTGAGCAAGGAGTAGCTCTTGTCTATTCCATATTTGGCTTAAGGAACTTTATCTGTGCTCATTTCAATCTCTGGTTTTATGCAGCACCCCAACTCACCTTTACCCTTAAGCAAGCATAAGTTGGTTTTCTAAATTTGAGACCCTGTTCTGTTCTGTAATTCAGTTCCTGTGTAGCCAAGTTTACATTCCGTGTATTACTGATATCTTATGATGTTTCTTTTTCTGTGTGACTTATTTCAGTTAGAATCATCATACCTGAATCCACTCATTGTGCTGCTAAGGGCCAGATGACATAGATTTCATTGCTGAGTGACATTGCTTTGTAAGTAAATACCACAACTTCTTTATCCATTTTTCACTTTCTGCGATGTTGAACTTGTAATGTAAACGAGGTTCTTGTAAACAGAGGCGTCCCAAACTTTGGGGTGGCTGTGTCTTTTTGATTTCAATTTCCCTAAGCTATAGGACCATAAGTGGAAGTGCCCTAGGCTCTGTTGCTTTGTTTTTTAGATGTTTCAGGAAACACCATACACTTCTCCCTAGTGGCTGTTGGCAATTTACATCCCGCCCATCAGCATAACAAGGCTCCCAGTTCTCCATGGCCTGTCCTGCCTTTCTGGATTTTAGACTTTATTCAGATGGCCCTTTTGACCGGGGGGAAGTGAGACTTCATTGTAGTGCAGATTTCCTTTGCAAGCTTGCTTGGTTGGCCAAAAAGGGCGTATGCGTTTTTTGCTGAATATATTCAGGAAAAAACGCATACGCCCTTTTTGGCCAAGTGCATCATTGTGGACGTTCTGCCTCTTTTCCTATGCTTTCAATGCAATTCCAGTCTACCTCCTGAAATCGGTTTCCTGCAATTCTGCCCCGCTTTCAAGTCCTCTTGGCAGCCTTACTTCAGTATATTTTTGGACGATAGCTGTCATTTATAACTCTGCAGGTTTGTGAATTACAGTGCCCCTGAGCTCCTTTCTTCAACTCGCTTTCTTGTGAGCTGGCCGCAACACCGCAGGATGGCTTCAGGCCCTAATCTGGTTCCGGCACGGCACGCTGAGCCTTTGGTTAATTCCTCTTCCTGGTGGGAAATGAGAGTTAAATTTGCCCGTCCAGACACCTCCAGCTAGTCTCTCATTGGTTCTGGCTATTCCTGTTCATCTTCCACAGAAATTGCAAACTGGGCCAAACAGGAGGTTAAAGGGACTGACTCTCCAAGTCGGGAGAGTGTTAGTAAAGCGTCTGGAATGTTGCACCCGAGTACCAGGGTACGAAAACTGAGACATATTTGAACACGTCTCCCGATCACATGGTTGATCATACTCTAGGTTCCACATGCATGTTTTAGCTGAAGGAAGAATACCTTAAACCTGGAGAGTTGAGACCCGTGGAATGGGTACCATGCAATATGACTTCAAAGGGTCTTCATTTGCTCACCGAACCTCTCCAATCCTATCACTGCTGCGTTTATGCCCCTGTACACACGCTTGATTCTCTTTTGGAGACATAGCAATCCATAGGTTTTAAGATACTTACTAGTCAGGTACATTCTTAGGCGTTTAATATGGGGTGTTGAGTCCATTTCGTTGAGCAAGGAGTAGCTCTGGTCTATTCCATATTTGGCTTAAGGAAGTTTATCTGTGCTCATTTCAATCTCTGGTTTTATGCAGCACCCCAACTCACCTTTCCCCTTAAGCAAGCATAAGTTGGTTTTCTAAATTTGAGACCCTGTTCTGTTTTGGAATTCAGTTCCTGTGTAGCCAAGTTTACATTCCGTGTATTAGTGATATCTTATGATGTTTCTTTTTCTGTGTGACTTATTTCAGTTAGAATCATCGTACCTGAATCCACTCATTATGCTGCTAAGGGCCTGATGACATAGATTTCATTGCTGAGTGATACTGCATTGTACGTAAGTACCACAAGTTCTTTATCCATTTTTCACTTTCTGCGATGTTGAACTTGTACTGTAAATGAGGTTCTTGTAAACAGAGGCGTCCCAAACTTTGGGGTGGCTGTGTCTTTTTGATTTTAATTTCCCTAAGCTATAGGACCATAAGTGGAAGTGCCCTAGGCTTTGTTGCTTTGTTTTTTAGATGTTTCAGGAAACACCATACACTTCTCCCGAGTGTCTGTTGGCAATTTACATCCCGCCCATCAGCATAACAAGGCTCCCAGTTCTCCATGGCCTGTCCTGCCTTTCTGGATTTTACACTTTTTTCCGATGGCCCTTTTGACCGGGGGGAAGTGAGACTTCATTGTAGTGCAGATTTCCTTTGCAAGCTTGCTTGGTTGGCCAAAAAGGGCGTATGCGTTTTTTCCTGAATATATTCAGGAAAAAACGCATACGCCCTTTTTGGCCAAGTGCATCATTGTGGACGTTCTGCCTCTTTTCCTATGCTTTCAATGCAATTCCAGTCTACCTCCTGAAATCGGTTTCCTGCAATTCTGCCCCGCTTTCAAGTCCTCTTGGCAGCCTTACTTCAGTATATTTTTGGACGATAGCTGTCATTTATAACTCTGCAGGTTTGTGAATTACAGTGCCCCTGAGCTCCTTTCTTCAACTCGCTTTCTTGTGAGCTGGCCGCAACACCGCAGGATGGCTTCAGGCCCTAATCTGGTTCCGGCACGGCACGCTGAGCCTTTGGTTAATTCCTCTTCCTGGTGGGAAATGAGAGTTAAATTTGCCCGTCCAGACACCTCCAGCTAGTCTCTCATTGGTTCTGGCTATTCCTGTTCATCTTCCACAGAAATTGCAAACTGGGCCAAACAGGAGGTTAAAGGGACTGACTCTCCAAGTCGGGAGAGTGTTAGTAAAGCGTCTGGAATGTTGCACCCGAGTACCAGGGTACGAAAACTGAGACATATTTGAACACGTCTCCCGATCACATGGTTGATCATACTCTAGGTTCCACATGCATGTTTTAGCTGAAGGAAGAATACCTTAAACCTGGAGAGTTGAGACCCGTGGAATGGGTACCATGCAATATGACTTCAAAGGGTCTTCATTTGCTCACCGAACCTCTCCAATCCTATCACTGCTGCGTTTATGCCCCTGTACACACGCTTGATTCTCTTTTGGAGACATAGCAATCCATAGGTTTTAAGATACTTACTAGTCAGGTACATTCTTAGGCGTTTAATATGGGGTGTTGAGTCCATTTCGTTGAGCAAGGAGTAGCTCTGGTCTATTCCATATTTGGCTTAAGGAAGTTTATCTGTGCTCATTTCAATCTCTGGTTTTATGCAGCACCCCAACTCACCTTTCCCCTTAAGCAAGCATAAGTTGGTTTTCTAAATTTGAGACTCTGTTCTGTTTTGGAATTCAGTTCCTGTGTAGCCAAGTTTACATTCCGTGTATTAGTGATATCTTATGATGTTTCTTTTTCTGTGTGACTTATTTCAGTTAGAATCATCGTACCTGAATCCACTCATTATGCTGCTAAGGGCCTGATGACATAGATTTCATTGCTGAGTGATACTGCATTGTACGTAAGTACCACAAGTTCTTTATCCATTTTTCACTTTCTGCGATGTTGAACTTGTACTGTAAATGAGGTTCTTGTAAACAGAGGCGTCCCAAACTTTGGGGTGGCTGTGTCTTTTTGATTTTAATTTCCCTAAGCTATAGGACCATAAGTGGAAGTGCCCTAGGCTTTGTTGCTTTGTTTTTTAGATGTTTCAGGAAACACCATACATTTCTCCCGAGTGTCTGTTGGCAATTTACATCCCGCCCATCAGCATACCAAGGCTCCCAGTTCTCCATGGCCTGTCCTGCCTTTCTGGATTTTACACTATTTTCCGATGGCCCTTTTGACCGGGGGGAAGTGAGACTTCATTGTAGTGCAGATTTCCTTTGCAAGCTTGCTTGGTTGGCCAAAAAGGGCGTATGCGTTTTTTCCTGAATATATTCAGGAAAAAACGCATACGCCCTTTTTGGCCAAGTGCATCATTGTGGACGTTCTGCCTCTTTTCCTATGCTTTCAATGCAATTCCAGTCTACCTCCTGAAATCGGTTTCCTGCAATTCTGCCCCGCTTTCAAGTCCTCTTGGCAGCCTTACTTCAGTATATTTTTGGACGATAGCTGTCATTTATAACTCTGCAGGTTTGTGAATTACAGTACCCCTGAGCTCCTTTCTTCAACTCGCTTTCTTGTGAGCTGGCCGCAACACCGCAGGATGGCTTCAGGCCCTAATCTGGTTCCGGCACGGCACGCTGAGCCTTTGGTTAATTCCTCTTCCTGGTGGGAAATGAGAGTTAAATTTGCCCGTCCAGACACCTCCAGCTAGTCTCTCATTGGTTCTCGCTATTCCTGTTCATCTTCCACAGAAATTGCAAACTGGGCCAAACAGGAGGTTAAAGGGACTGACTCTCCAAGTCGGGAGAGTGTTAGTAAAGCGTCTGGAATGTTACACCCGAGTACCAGGGTACGAAAACTGAGACATATTTGAACACATCTCCCGATCACATGGTTGATCATACTCTAGGTTCCACATGCATGTTTTAGCTGAAGGAAGAATACCTTAAACCTGGAGAGTTGAGACCCGTGGAATGGGTACCATGCAATATGACTTCAAAGGGTCTTCATTTGCTCACCGAACCTCTCCAATCCTATCACTGCTGCGTTTATGCCCCTGTACACACGCTTGATTCTCTTTTGGAGACATAGCAATCCATAGGTTTTAAGATACTTACTAGTCAGGTACATTCTTAGGCGTTTAATATGGGGTGTTGAGTCCATTTCGTTGAGCAAGGAGTAGCTCTTGTCTATTCCATATTTGGCTTAAGGAAGTTTATCTGTGCTCATTTCAATCTCTGGTTTTATGCAGCACCCCAACTCACCTTTCCCCTTAAGCAAGCATAAGTTGGTTTTCTAAATTTGATACCCTGTTCTGTTCTGTAATTCAGTTCCTGTGTAGCCAAGTTTACATTCCGTGTATTACTGATATCTTATAATGTTTCTTTTTCTGTGTGACTTATTTCAGTTAGAATCATCATACCTGAATCCACTCATTGTGCTGCTAAGGGCCTGATGACATAGATTTCATTGCTGAGTGATATTGCTTTGTAAGTAAATACCACAACTTCTTTATCCAGTTTTCACTTTCTGCGATGTTGAACTTGTACTGTAAACGAGGTTCTTGTAAACAGCGGCGTCCCAAACTTTGGGGTGGCTGTGTCTTTTTGATTTTAATTTCCCTAAGCTATAGGACCATAAGTGGAAGTGCCCTAGGCTCTGTTGCTTTGTTTTTTAGATGTTTCAGGAAACACCATACACTTCTCCCAAGTGTCTGTTGGCAATTTACATCCCGCCCATCAGCATAACAAGGCTCCCAGTTCTCCATGGCCTGTCCTGCCTTTCTGGATTTTACACTTTTTTCAGATGGCCCTTTTGACCGGGGGGAAGTGAGACTTCATTGTAGTGCAGATTTCCTTTGCAAGCTTGCTTGGTTGGCCAAAAAGGGCGTATGCGTTTTTTCCTGAATATATTCAGGAAAAAATGCATACGCCCTTTTTGGCCAAGTGCATCATTGTGGACGTTCTGCCTCTTTTCCTATGCTTTCAATGCAATTCCAGTCTATCTCCTGAAATCGGTTTCCTGCAATTCTGCCCCGCTTTCAAGTCCTCTTGGCAGCCTTACTTCAGTATATTTTTGGACGATAGCTGTCATTTATAACTCTGCAGGTTTGTGAATTACAGTGCCCCTGAGCTCCTTTCTTCAACTCGCTTTCTTGTGAGCTGGCCGCAACACCGCAGGATGGCTTCAGGCCCTAATCTGGTTCCGGCACGGCACGCTGAGCCTTTGGTTAATTCCTCTTCCTGGTGGGAAATGAGAGTTAAATTTGCCCGTCCAGACACCTCCAGCTAGTCTCTCATTGGTTCTCTCTATTCCTGTTCATCTTCCGCAGAAATTGCAAACTGGGCCAAACAGGAGGTTAAAGGCGCTGACTCTCCAAGTGGGGAGAGTGTTAGTAAAGCGTCTGGAATGTTGCACCCGAGTACCAGGGGAGGAAAACTGAGACATATTTGAACACGTCTCCCGTTCACACGGTTGATCATACTCTGGGTTCCACATGAATGTTTTAGCTGAAGGAAGAATACCTTAAACCTGGAGAGTTGAGACCCGTGGAATGGGTACCATGCAATATGACTTCAAAGGGTCTTCATTTGCTCACCGAATCTCTCCAATCCTATCACTGCTGCGTTTATGCCCCTGTACACACGCTTGATTCTCTTTTGGAGACATAGCAATCCATAGGTTTTAAGATACTTACTAGTCAGGTACATTCTTAGGCGTTTAATATGGGGTGTTGAGTCCATTTCGTTGAGCAAGGAGTAGCTCTGGTCTCTTCCATTTTTGGCTTAAGGAACTTTATCTGTGCTCATTTCAATCTCTGGTTTTATGCAGCACCCCAACTCACCTTTCCCCTTAAGCAAGCATAAGTTGGTTTTCTAAATTTGAGACCCTGTTCTGTTTTGGAATTGAGTTCCTGTGTAGCCACGTTTACATTCCGTGTATTAGTGATATCTTATGATGTTTCTTTTTCTGTGTGACTTATTTCAGTTAGAATCATCGTACCTGAATCCACTCATTATGCTGCTACGGGTCTGATGACATAGATTTCATTGCTGAGTGATACTGCATTGTACGTAAGTACCACAAGTTCTTTATCCATTTTTCACTTTCTGTGATATTGAACTTGTAATGTAAACGAGGTTCTTGTAAACAGAGGCGTCCCAAATTTGGGGTGGCTGTGTCTTTTTGATTTTAATTTCCCTAAGCTATAGGACCATAAGTGGAAGTGCCCTAGGCTCTGTTGCTTTGTTTTTTAGATGTTTCAGGAAACACCATACACTTCCCCCAAGTGTCTGTTGGCAGTTTACATCCCGCCCATCAGCATAACAAGGCTCCCAGTTCTCCATGGCCTGTCCTGCCTTTCTGGATTTTACACGTTTTTCCGATGGCACTTTTGACCAGGGGGAAGTGAGACTTCATTGTAGTGCAGATTTCCTTTGCAAATTTGCTTGGTTGGCCAAAAAGGGCGTATGCGTTTTTTCCTGAATATATTCAGGAAAAAACGCATACGCCCTTTTTGGCCAAGTGCATCATTGTGGACGTTCTGCCTCTTTTCCTATGCTTTCAATGCAATTCCAGTCTACCTCCTGAAATCAGTTTCCTGCAATTCTGCCCCGCTTTCAAGTCCTCTTGGCAGCCTTACTTCAGTATATTTTTGGACAATAGCTGTCATTTATAACTCTGCAAGTTTGTGAATTACAGTGCCCCTGAGCTCCTTTCTTCAACTCGCTTTCTTGTGAGCTGGCCGCAACACCGCAGGATGGCTTCATGCCCTAATCTGGTTCCGGCACGGCACGCTGAGCCTTTGGTTAATTCCTCTTCCTGGTGGGAAATGAGAGTTAAATTTGCCCGTCCAGACACCTCCAGCTAGTCTCTCATTGGTTCTCGCTATTCCTGTTCATCTTCCACAGAAATTGCAAACTGGGCCAAACAGGAGGTTAAAGGGACTGACTCTCCAAGTCGGGAGAGTGTTAGTAAAGCATCTGGAATGTTGCACCCGAGTACCAGGTTACAAAAACTGAGACATATTTGAACACGTCTCCCGATCACATTGTTGATCATACTCTAGGTTCCACATGCATGATTTAGCTGAAGGAAGAATACCTTAAAACTGGGTAGTTGAGACCCGTGGAATGGGCACCGTGCAATATGACTTCAAAGGGTCTTCATTTGCTCACCGAACATCTCAAATCCTATCACTGCTGCGTTTATGCCCCTGTACACATGCTTGATTCTCTTTCGGAGACATAGCAATCCATAGGTTTTAAGATACTTACTAGTCAGGTACATTCTTAGGCGTTTAATATGCGGTGTTGAGTCCACTTCATTGAGCAAGGAGTAGCTCTTGTCTATTCCATATTTGGCTTAAGGAAGTTTATCTGTGCTCATTTCAATCTCTGGTTTTATGCAGCACCCCAACTCACCTTTCCCCTTAAGCAAGCATAAGTTGGTTTTCTAAATTTGACACCCTGTTCTGTTCTGTAATTCAGTTCCTGTGTAGCCAAGTTTACATTCCGTGTATTTCTGATATCTTATGATGTTTCTTTTTCTGTGTGACTTATTTCAGTTAGAATCATCATACCTGAATCCACTCATTATGCTGCTACGGGCCTGATGACATAGATTTCATTGCTGAGTGATACTGCATTGTACGTAAGTACCACAAGTTCTTTATCCATTTTTCACTTTCTGTGATATTGAACTTGTACGGTAAACGAGGTTCTTGTAAACAGAGGCGTCCCAAACTTTGGGGTGGCTGTTTCTTTTTGATTTTAATTTCCCTAAGCTATAGGACCATAAGTGGAAGTGCCCTAGGCTCTGTTGCTTTGTTTTTTAGATGTTTCAGGAAAGACCATACACTTCTCCCGAGTGTCTGTTGGCAATTTACATCCCGCCCATCAGCATAACAAGGCTCCCAGTTCTCCATGGCCTGTCCTGCCTTTCTGGATTTTACACTTTTTTCAGATGGCCCTTTTGACCGGGGGGAAGTGAGACTTCATTGTAGTGCAGATTTCCTTTGCACGTTTGCTTGGTTGGCCAAAAAGGGCGTATGCGTTTTTTCCTGAATATATTCAGGAAAAAACGCATACGCCCTTTTGGCTAAGTGCATCATTGTGGACGTTCTGCCTCTTTTCCTATGCTTTCAATGCAATTCCAGTCTACCTCCTGAAATCGGTTTCCTGCAATTCTGCCCCGCTTTCAAGTCCTCTTGGCAGCCTTACTTCAGTATATTTTTGGACGATAGCTGTCATTTATAACTCTGCAGGTTTGTGAATTACAGTGCCCCTGAGCTCCTTTCTTCAACTCGCTTTCTTGTGAGCTGGCCGCAACACCGCAGGATGGCTTCAGGCCCTAATCTGGTTCCAGCACGGCACGCTGAGCCTTTGGTTATTTCCTCTTCCTGGTGGGAAATGAGAGTTAAATTTGCCCGTCCAGACACCTCCAGCTAGTCTGTCATTGGTTCTCCCTATTCCTGTTCATCTTCCGCAGAAATTGCAAACTGGGCCAAACAGGAGGTTAAAGGCGCTGACTCTCCAAGTGGGGAGAGTGTTAGTAAAGCGTCTGGAATGTTGCACCCGAGTACCAGGGGAGGAAAACTGAGACATATTTGAACACGTCTCCCGTTCACACGGTTGATCATACTCTGGGTTCCACATGCATGTTTTAGCTGAAGGAAGAATACCTTAAACCTGGAGAGTTGAGACCCGTGGAATGGGTACCATGCAATATGACTTCAAAGGGTCTTCATTTGCTCACCGAACCTCTCCAATCCTATCACTGCTGCGTTTATGCCCCTGTACACACGCTTGATTCTCTTTTGGAGACATAGCAATCCATAGGTTTTAAGATACTTACTAGTTAGGTACATTCTTAGGCGTTTAATATGGGATGTTGAGTCCATTTCGTTGAGCAAGGAGTAGCTCTTGTCTATTCCATATTTGGCTTAAGGAACTTTATCTGTGCTCATTTCAATCTCTGGTTTTATGCAGCACCCCAACTCACCTTTCCCCTTAAGCAAGCATAAGTTGGTTTTCTAAATTTGAGACCCTGTTCTGTTTTGGAATTCAGTTCCTGTGTAGCCAAGTTTACATTCCGTGTATTAGTGATATCTTATGATGTTTCTTTTTCTGTGTGACTTATTTCAGTTAGAATCATCGTACCTGAATCCACTCATTATGCTGCTATGGGCCAGATGACATAGATTTCATTGCTGAGTGATACTGCATTGTACGTAAGTACCACAAGTTCTTTATCCATTTTTCACTTTCTGCGATGTTGAACTTGTACTGTAAATGAGGTTCTTGTAAACAGAGGCGTCCCAAACTTTGGGGTGGCTGTGTCTTTTTGATTTTAATTTCCCTAAGCTATAGGACGATAAGTGGAAGTGCCCTAGGCTCTGTTGCTTTGTTTTTTAGATGTTTCAGGAAACACCATACACTTCTCCCAAGTGTCTGTTGGCAAGTTACATCCCGCCCATCAGCATAACAAGGCTCCCAGTTCTCCATGGCCTGTCCTGGCTTTCTGGATTTTACACTTTTTTCAGATGGCCCTTTTGACCGGGGGGAAGTGAGACTTCATTGTAGTGCAGATTTCCTTTGCAAGTTTGCTTGGTTGGCCAAAAAGGGCGTATGCGTTTTTTCCTGAATATATTCAGGAAAAAACGCATACGCCCTTTTTGGCCAAGTGCATCATTGTGGACGTTCTGCCTCTTTTCCTATGCTTTCAATGCAATTCCAGTCTACCTCCTGAAATCGGTTTCCTGCAATTCTGCCCCGCTTTCAAGTCCTCTTGGCAGCCTTACTTCAGTATATTTTTGGACGATAGCTGTCATTTATAACTCTGCAGGTTTGTGAATTACAGTGCCCCTGAGCTCCTTTCTTCAACTCGCTTTCTTGTGAGCTGGCCGCAACACCGCAGGATGGCTTCAGGCCCTAATCTGGTTCCGGCACGGCACGCTGAGCCTTTGGTTATTTCCTCTTCCTGGTGGGAAATGAGAGTTAAATTTGCCCGTCCAGACACCTCCAGCTAGTCTCTCATTGGTTCTTGCTATTCCTGTTCATCTTCCGCAGAAATTGCAAACTGGGCCAAACAGGAGGTTAAAGGGACTGACTCTCCAAGTTGGGAGAGTGTTAGTAAAGCGTCTGGAATGTTGCACCCGAGTACCAGGGTACGAAAACTGAGACATATTTGAACACGTCTCCCGATCACATGGTTGATCATACTCTAGGTTCTACATGCATGTTTTAGCTGAAGGAAGAATACCTTAAACCTGCCTAGTTGAAACCCGTGGAATGGGTACCATGCAATATGACTTCAAAGGGTCTTCATTTGCTCACCGAACCTCTCCAATCCTATCACTGCTGCGTTTATGCCCCTGTACACATGCTTGATTCTCTTTCGGAGACATAGCAATCCATAGGTTTTAAGGTACTTACTAGTCAGGTACATTCTTAGGCGTTTAATATGCGGTGTTGAGTCCATTTCGTTGAGCAAGGAGTAGCTCTTGTCTATTCCATATTTGGCTTAAGGAACTTTATCTGTGCTCATTTCAATCTCTGGTTTTATGCAGCACCCCAACTCACCTTTACCCTTAAGCAAGCATAAGTTGGTTTTCTAAATTTGAGACCCTGTTCTGTTCTGTAATTCAGTTCCTGTGTAGCCAAGTTTACATTCCGTGTATTACTGATATCTTATGATGTTTCTTTTTCTGTGTGACTTATTTCAGTTAGAATCATCATACCTGAATCCACTCATTGTGCTGCTAAGGGCCAGATGACATAGATTTCATTGCTGAGTGACATTGCTTTGTAAGTAAATACCACAACTTCTTTATCCATTTTTCACTTTCTGCGATGTTGAACTTGTAATGTAAACGAGGTTCTTGTAAACAGAGGCGTCCCAAACTTTGGGGTGGCTGTGTCTTTTTGATTTCAATTTCCCTAAGCTATAGGACCATAAGTGGAAGTGCCCTAGGCTCTGTTGCTTTGTTTTTTAGATGTTTCAGGAAACACCATACACTTCTCCCGAGTGGCTGTTGGCAATTTACATCCCGCCCATCAGCATAACAAGGCTCCCAGTTCTCCATGGCCTGTCCTGCCTTTCTGGATTTTAGACTTTATTCAGATGGCCCTTTTGACCGGGGGGAAGTGAGACTTCATTGTAGTGCAGATTTCCTTTGCAAGCTTGCTTGGTTGACCAAAAAGGGCGTATGCGTTTTTTCCTGAATATATTCAGGAAAAAACGCATACGCCCTTTTTGGCCAAGTACATCATTGTGGACGTTCTGCCTCTTTTCCTATGCTTTCAATGCAATTCCAGTCTACCTCCTGAAATCGGTTTCCTGCAATTCTGCCCCGCTTTCAAGTCCTCTTGGCAGCCTTACTTCAGTATATTTTTGGACGATAGCTGTCATTTATAACTCTGCAGGTTTGTGAATTACAGTGCCCCTGAGCTCCTTTCTTCAACTCGCTTTCTTGTGAGCTGGCCGCAACACCGCAGGATGGCTTCAGGCCCTAATCTGGTTCCAGCACGGCACGCTGAGCCTTTGGTTATTTCCTCTTCCTGGTGGGAAATGAGAGTTAAATTTGCCCGTCCAGACACCTCCAGCTAGTCTTTCATTGGTTCTCCCTATTCCTGTTCATCTTCCGCAGAAATTGCAAACTGGGCCAAACAGGAGGTTAAAGGCGCTGACTCTCCAAGTGGGGAGAGTGTTAGTAAAGCGTCTGGAATGTTGCACCCGAGTACCAGGGGAGGAAAACTGAGACATATTTGAACACGTCTCCCGTTCACACGGTTGATCATACTCTGGGTTCAACATGCATGTTTTAGCTGAAGGAAGAATACCTTAAACCTGGAGAGTTGAGACCCGTGGAATGGGTACCATGCAATATGACTTCAAAGGGTCTTCATTTGCTCACCGAACCTCTCCAATCCTATCACTGCTGCGTTTATGCCCCTGTACACACGCTTGATTCTCTTTTGGAGACATAGCAATCCATAGGTTTTAAGATACTTACTAGTCAGGTACATTCTTACGCGTTTAATATGGGATGTTGAGTCCATTTCGTTGAGCAAGGAGTAGCTCTTGTCTATTCCATATTTGGCTTAAGGAACTTTATCTGTGCTCATTTCAATCTCTGGTTTTATGCAGCACCCCAACTCACCTTTCCCCTTAAGCAAGCATAAGTTGGTTTTCTAAATTTGAGACCCTGTTCTGTTTTGGAATTCAGTTCCTGTGTAGCCAAGTTTACATTCCGTGTATTAGTGATATCTTATGATGTTTCTTTTTCTGTGTGACTTATTTCAGTTAGAATCATCGTACCTGAATCCACTCATTATGCTGCTACGGGCCTGATGACATAGATTTCATTGCTGAGTGATATTGCATTGTACGTAAGTACCACAAGTTCATTATCCATTTTTCACTTTCTGTGATATTGAACTTGTAGGGTAAACGAGGTTCTTGTAAACAGAGGCGTCCCAAATTTGGGGTGGCTGTGTCTTTTTGATTTTAATTTCCCTAAACTATAGGACCATAAGTGGAAGTGCCCTAGGCTCTGTTGCTTTGTTTTTTAGATGTTTCAGGAAACACCATACACTTCTCCCAAGTGTCTGTTGGCAGTTTACATCCCGCCCATCAGCATAACAAGGCTCCCAGTTCTCCATGGCCTGTCCTGCCTTTCTGGATTTTACACTTTTTTCCGATGGCACTTATGACCGGGGGGAAGTGAGACTTCATTGTAGTGCAGATTTCCTTTGCAAATTTGCTTGGTTGGCCAAAAAGGGCGTATGCGTTTTTTCCTGAATATATTCAGGAAAAAACGCATACGCCCTTTTTGGCCAAGTGCATCATTGTGGACGTTCTGCCTCTTTTCCTATGCTTTCAATGCAATTCCAGTCTACCTCCTGAAATCGGATTCCTGCAATTCTGCCCCGCTTTCAAGTCCTCTTGGCAGCCTTACTTCAGTATATTTTGGGACGATAGCTGTCATTTATAACTCTGAAGGTTTGTGAATTACAGTGCCCCTGAGCTCCTTTCTTCAACTCGCTTTCTTGTGAGCTGGCCGCAACACCGCAGGATGGCTTCAGGCCCTAATCTGGTTCCGGCACGGCATGCTGAGCCTTTGGTTAATTCCTCTTCCTGGTGGGAAATGAGAGTTAAATTTGCCCGTCCAGACACCTCCAGCTAGTCTCTCATTGGTTCTCGCTATTCCTGTTCATCTTCCGCAGAAATTGCAAACTGGGCCAAACAGGAGGTTAAAGGGACTGACTCTCCAAGTCGGGAGAGTGTTAGTAAAGCATCTGGAATGTTGCACCCGAGTACCAGGGTACAAAAACTGAGACATATTTGAACACGTCTCCCGATCACATTGTTGATCATACTCTAGGTTCCACATGCATGTTTTAGCTGAAGGAAGAATACCTTAAACCTGGAGAGTTGAGACCCGTGGAATGGGCACCGTGCAATATGACTTCAAAGGGTCTTCATTTGCTCACCGAACATCTCCAATCCTATCACTGCTGCGTTTATGCCCCTGTACACATGCTTGATTCTCTTTCGGAGACATAGCAATCCATAGGTTTTAAGATACTTACTAGTCAGGTACATTCTTAGGCGTTTAATATGCGGTGTTGAGTCCACTTCATTGAGCAAGGAGTAGCTCTTGTCTATTCCATATTTGGCTTAAGGAACTTTATCTGTGCTCATTTCAATCTCTGGTTTTATGCAGCACCCCAACTCACCTTTCCCCTTAAGCAAGCATAAGTTGGTTTTCTAAATTTGAGACCCTGTTCTGTTTTGGAATTCAGTTCCTGTGTAGCCAAGTTTACATTCCGTGTATTAGTGATATCTTATGATGTTTCTTTTTCTGTGTGACTTATTTCAGTTAGAATCATCGTACTTGAATCCACTTATTATGCTGCTAAGGGCCTGATGACATAGATTTCATTGCTGAGTGATACTGCATTGTACGTAAGTACCACAAGTTCTTTATCCATTTTTCACATTCTGCGATGTTGAACTTGTACTGTAAATGAGGTTCTTGTAAACAGAGGCGTCCCAAACTTTGGGGTAGCTGTGTCTTTTTGATTTTAATTTCCCTAAGCTATAGGACCATAAGTGGAAGTGCCCTAGGCTCTGTTGCTTTGTTTTTTAGATGTTTCAGGAAACACCATACACTTCTCCCAAGTGTCTGTTGGCAATTTACATCTCGCCCATCAGCATAACAAGGCTCCCAGTTCTCCATGGCCTGTCCTGCCTTTCTGGATTTTACACTATTTTCCGATGGCCCTTTTGACCGGGGGGAAGTGAGACTTCATTGTAGTGCAGATTTCCTTTCCAAGCTTGCTTGGTTGGCCAAAAAGGGCGTATGCGTTTTTTCCTGAATATATTCAGGAAAAAACGCATACGCCCTTTTTGGCCAAGTGCATCATTGTGGACGTTCTGCCTCTTTTCCTATGCTTTCAATGCAATTCCAGTCTACCTCCTGAAATCGGTTTCCTGCAATTCTGCCCCGCTTTCAAGTCCTCTTGGCAGCCTTACTTCAGTATATTTTTGGACGATAGCTGTCATTTATAACTCTGCAGGTTTGTGAATTACAGTGCCCCTGAGCTCCTTTCTTCAACTCGCTTTCTTGTGAGCTGGCCGCAACACCTCAGGATGGCTTCAGGCCCTAATCTGGTTCCGGCACGGCACGCTGAGCCTTTGGTTAATTCCTCTTCCTGGTGGGAAATGAGAGTTAAATTTGCCCGTCCAGACACCTCCAGCTAGTCTCTCATTGGTTCTCGCTATTCCTGTTCATCTTCCACAGAAATTGCAAACTGGGCCAAACAGGAGGTTAAAGGGACTGACTCTCCAAGTCGGGAGAGTGTTAGTAAAGCGTCTGGAATGTTACACCCGAGTACCAGGGTACGAACACTGAGACATATTTGAACACATCTCCCGATCACATGGTTGATCATACTCTAGGTTCCACATGCATGTTTTAGCTGAAGGAAGAATACCTTAAACCTGGAGAATTGAGACCCGTGGAATGGGTACCATGCAATATGACTTCAAAGGGTCTTCATTTGCTCACCGAACCTCTCCAATCCTATCACTGCTGCGTTTATGCCCCTGTACACACGCTTGATTCTCTTTTGGAGACATAGCAATCCATAGGTTTTAAGATACTTACTAGTCAGGTACATTCTTAGGCGTTTAATATGGGGTGTTGAGTCCATTTCGTTGAGCAAGGAGTAGCTCTTGTCTATTCCATATTTGGCTTAAGGAAGTTTATCTGTGCTCATTTCAATCTCTGGTTTTATGCAGCACCCCAACTCACCTTTCCCCTTAAGCAAGCATAAGTTGGTTTTCTAAATTTGAGACCCTGTTCTGTTTTGGAATTCAGTTCCTGTGTAGCCAAGTTTACATTCCGTGTATTACTGATATCTTATGATGTTTCTTTTTCTGTGTGACTTATTTCAGTTAGAATCATCATACCTGAATCCACTCATTGTGCTGCTAAGGGCCTGATGACATAGATTTCATTGCTGAGTGATATTGCTTTGTAAGTAAATACCACAACTTCTTTATCCATTTTTCACTTTCTGCGATGTTGAACTTGTACTGTAAACGAGGTTCTTGTAAACAGAGGCGTCCCAAACTTTGGGGTGGCTGTGTCTTTTTGATTTTAATTTCCCTAAGCTATAGGACCATAAGTGGAAGTGCCCTAGGCTCTGTTGCTTTGTTTTTTAGATGTTTCAGGAAACACCATACACTTCTCCCGAGTGGCTGTTGGCAATTTACATCCCGCCCATCAGCATAACAAGGCTCCCAGTTCTCCATGGCCTGTCCTGCCTTTCTGGATTTTACACTTTATTCAGATGGCCCTTTTGACCGGGGGGAAGTGAGACTTCATTGTAGTGCAGATTTCCTTTGCAAGCTTGCTTGGTTGGCCAAAAAGGGCGTATGCGTTTTTTCCTGAATATATTCAGGAAAAAACACATACGCCCTTTTTGGCCAAGTGCATCATTGTGGACGTTCTGCCTCTTTTCCTATGCTTTCAATGCAATTCCAGTCTACCTCCTGAAATCGGTTTCCTGCAATTCTGCCCCGCTTTCAAGTCCTCTTGGCAGCCTTACTTCAGTATATTTTTGGACGATAGCTGTCATTTATAACTCTGCAGGTTTGTGAATTACAGTGCCCCTGAGCTCCTTTCTTCAACTCGCTTTCTTGTGAGCTGGCCGCAACACGGCAGGATGGCTTCAGGCCCTAATCTGGTTCCGGCACGGCACGCTGAGCCTTTGGTTAATTCCTCTTCCTGGTGGGAAATGAGAGTTAAATTTGCCCGTCGAGACACCTCCAGCTAGTCTCTCATTGGTTCTCTCTATTCCTGTTCATCTTCCGCAGAAATTGCAAACTGGGCCAAACAGGAGGTTAAAGGCGCTGACTCTCCAAGTGGGGAGAGTGTTAGTAAAGCGTCTGGAATGTTGCACCCGAGTACCAGGGGAGGAAAACTGAGACATATTTGAACACGTCTCCCGTTCACACGGTTGATCATACTCTGGGTTCCACATGAATGTTTTAGCTGAAGGAAGAATACCTTAAACCTGGAGAGTTGAGACCCGTGGAATGGGTACCATGCAATATGACTTCAAAGGGTCTTCATTTGCTCACCGAATCTCTCCAATCCTATCACTGCTGCGTTTATGCCCCTGTACACACGCTTGATTCTCTTTTGGAGACATAGCAATCCATAGGTTTTAAGATACTTACTAGTCAGGTACATTCTTAGGCGTTTAATATGGGGTGTTGAGTCCATTTCGTTGAGCAAGGAGTAGCTCTGGTCTATTCCATTTTTGGCTTAAGGAACTTTATCTGTGCTCATTTCAATCTCTGGTTTTATGCAGCACCCCAACTCACCTTTCCCCTTAAGCAAGCATAAGTTGGTTTTCTAAATTTGAGACCCTGTTCTGTTTTGGAATTGAGTTCCTGTGTAGCCACGTTTACATTCCGTGTATTAGTGATATCTTATGATGTTTCTTTTTCTGTGTGACTTATTTCAGTTAGAATCATCGTACCTGAATCCACTCATTATGCTGCTACGGGCCTGATGACATAGATTTCATTGCTGAGTGATATTGCATTGTACGTAAGTACCACAAGTTCTTTATCCATTTTTCACTTTCTGTGATATTGAACTTGTAGGGTAAACGAGGTTCTTGTAAACAGAGGCGTCCCAAATTTGGGGTGGCTGTGTCTTTTTGATTTTAATTTCCCTAAGCTATAGGACCATAAGTGGAAGTGCCCTAGGCTCTGTTGCTTTGTTTTTTAGATGTTTCAGGAAACACCATACACTTCTCCCGAGTGTCTGTTGGCAGCTTACATCCCGCCCATCAGCATAACAAGGCTCCCAGTTCTCCATGGCCTGTCCTGCCTTTCTGGATTTTACACTTTTTTCCGATGGCACTTATGACCGGGGGGAAGTGAGACTTCATTGTATTGCAGATTTCCTTTGCAAATTTGCTTGGTTGGCCAAAAAGGGCGTATGCGTTTTTTCCTGAATATATTCAGGAAAAAACGCATACGCCCTTTTTGGCCAAGTGCATCATTGTGGACGTTCTGCCTCTTTTCCTATGCTTTCAATGCAATTCCAGTCTACCTCCTGAAATCGGATTCCTGCAATTCTGCCCCGCTTTCAAGTCCTCTTGGCAGCCTTACTTCAGTATATTTTGGGACGATAGCTGTCATTTATAACTCTGCAGGTTTGTGAATTACAGTGCCCCTGAGCTCCTTTCTTCAACTCGCTTTCTTGTGAGCTGGCCGCAACACCGCAGGATGGCTTCAGGCCCTAATCTGGTTCCGGCACGGCATGCTGAGCCTTTGGTTAATTCCTCTTCCTGGTGGGAAATGAGAGTTAAATTTGCCCGTCCAGACACCTCCAGCTAGTCTCTCATTGGTTCTCGCTATTCCTGTTCATCTTCCGCAGAAATTGCAAACTGGGCCAAACAGGAGGTTAAAGGGACTGACTCTCCAAGTCGGGAGAGTGTTAGTAAAGCATCTGGAATGTTGCACCCGAGTACCAGGGTACAAAAACTGAGACATATTTGAACACGTCTCCCGATCACATTGTTGATCATACTCTAGGTTCCACATGCATGTTTTAGCTGAAGGAAGAATACCTTAAACCTTGGTAGTTGAGACCCGTGGAATGGGCACCGTGCAATATGACTTCAAAGGGTCTTCATTTGCTCACCGAACATCTCCAATCCTATCACTGCTGCGTTTATGCCCCTGTACACATGCTTGATTCTCTTTCGGAGACATAGCAATCCATAGGTTTTAAGATACTTACTAGTCAGGTACATTCTTAGGCGTTTAATATGCGGTGTTGAGTCCCCTTCATTGAGCAAGGAGTAGCTCTTGTCTATTCCATATTTGGCTTAAGGAACTTTATCTGTGCTCATTTCAATCTCTGGTTTTATGCAGCACCCCAACTCACCTTTCCCCTTAAGCAAGCATAAGTTGGTTTTCTAAATTTGAGACCCTGTTCTGTTCTGTAATTCAGTTCCTGTGTAGCCAAGTTTACATTCCGTGTATTACAGATATATTATGATGTTTCTTTTTCTGTGTGACTTATTTCAGTTAGAATCATCATACCTGAATCCACTCATTATGCTGCTACGGGCCTGATGACATAGATTTCATTGCTGAGTGATACTGCATTGTACATAAGTACCACAAGTTCTTTATCCATTTTTCACTTTCTGTGATATTGAACTTGTACGGTAAACGAGGTTCTTTTAAACAGAGGCGTCCCAAACTTTGGGGTGGCTGTGTCTTTTTGATTTTAATTTCCCTAAGCTATAGGACCATAAGTGGAAGTGCCCTAGGCTCTGTTGCTTTGTTTTTTAGATGTTTCAGGAAACACCATACACTTCTCCCGAGTGGCTATTGGCAATTTACATCCCGCCCATCAGCATAACAAGGCTCCCAGTTCTCCATGGCCTGTCCTGCCTTTCTGGATTTTACACTTTTTTCAGATGGCCCTTTTGACCGGGGGGAAGTGAGACTTCATTGTAGTGCAGATTTCCTTTGCAAGCTTGCTTGGTTGGCCAAAAAGGGCGTATGCGTTTTTTCCTGAATATATTCAGGAAAAAACGCATACGCCCTTTTGGCTAAGTGCATCATTGTGGACGTTCTGCCTCTTTTCCTATGCTTTCAATGCAATTCCTGTCTACCTCCTGAAATCAGTTTCCTGCAATTCTGCCCCGCTTTCAAGTCCTCTTGGCAGCCTTACTTCAGTATATTTTTGGACGATAGCTGTCATTTATAACTCTGCAGGTTTGTGAATTACAGTGCCCCTGAGCTCCTTTCTTCAACTCGCTTTCTTTTGAGCTGGCCGTAACACCGCAGGATGGCTTCAGGCCCTAATCTG
This sequence comes from Globicephala melas, assembly GCF_963455315.2. Classification (NCBI taxonomy): domain Eukaryota; kingdom Metazoa; phylum Chordata; class Mammalia; order Artiodactyla; family Delphinidae; genus Globicephala; species Globicephala melas. Next base: position 679,912 of record NW_027207292.1, read on the forward strand.
GTTCCGGCACGGCACGCTGAGCCTTTGGTTATTTCCTCTTCCTGGTGGGAAATGAGAGTTAAATTTGCCCGTCCAGACACCTCCAGCTAGTCTCTCATTGGTTCTCCCTATTCCTGTTCATCTTCCGCAGAAATTGCAAACTGGGCCAAACAGGAGGTTAAAGGCGCTGACTCTCCAAGTGGGGAGAGTGTTAGTAAAGCGTCTGGAATGTTGCACCCGAGTACCAGGGGAGGAAAACTGAGACATATTTGAACACGTCTCCCGTTCACACGGTTGATCATACTCTGGGTTCCACATGCATGTTTTAGCTGAAGGAAGAATACCTTAAACCTGGAGAGTTGAGACCCGTGGAATGGGTACCATGCAATATGACTTCAAAGGGTCTTCATTTGCTCACCGAACCTCTCCAATCCTATCACTGCTGCGTTTATGCCCCTGTACACACGCTTGATTCTCTTTTGGAGACATAGCAATCCATAGGTTTTAAGATACTTACTAGTCAGGTACATTCTTAGGCGTTTAATATGGGATGTTGAGTCCATTTCGTTGAGCAAGGAGTAGCTCTGGTCTATTCCATATTTGGCTTAAGGAACTTTATCTGTGCTCATTTCAATCTCTGGTTTTATGCAGCACCCCAACTCACCTTTCCCCTTAAGCAAGCATAAGTTGGTTTTCTAAATTTGAGACCCTGTTCTGTTCTGTAATTCAGTTCCTGTGTAGCCAAGTTTACATTCCGTGTATTACTGATACCTTATGATGTTTCTTTTTCTGTGTGACTTATTTCAGTTAGAATCATCATACATGAATCCACTCATTGTGCTGCTAAGGGACTGATGACATAGATTTCATTGCTGAGTGATATTGCTTTGTAAGTAAATACCACAACTTCTTTATCCATTTTTCACTTTCTGCGATGTTGAACTTGTACTGTAAACGAGGTTCTTGTAAACAGAGGCATTCCAAACTTTGGGGTGGCTGTGTCTTTTTGATTTTAATTTCCCTAAGCTATAGGACCATAAGTGGAAGTGCCCTAGGCTCTGTTGCTTTGTTTTTTAGATGTTTCAGGAAACACCATACACTTCTCCTGAGTGTCTGTTGGCAGTTTACATCCCGCCCATCAGCATAACAAGGCTCCCAGTTCTCCATGGCCTGTCCTGCCTTTCTGGATTTTACACTTTTTTCAGATGGCCCTTTTGACCGGGGGGAAGTGAGACTTCATTGTAGTGCAGATTTCCTTTGCAAGCTTGCTTGGTTGGCCAAAAAGGGCATATGCGTTTTTTCCTGAATATATTCAGGAAAAAACGTATACGCCCTTTTTGGCCAAGTACATCATTGTGGACGTTCTGCCTCTTTTCTTATGCTTTCAATGCAATTCCAGTCTACCTCCTGAAATCGGTTTCCTGCAATTCTGCCCCACTTTCAAGTCCTCTTGGCAGCCTTACTTCAGTATATTTTTGGACGATAGCTGTCATTTATAACTCTGCAGGTTTGTGAATTACAGTGCCCCTGAGCTCCTTTCTTCAACTCGCTTTCTTGTGAGCTGGCCGCAACACCGCAGGATGGCTTCAGGCCCTAATCTGGTTCCGGCACGGCACGCTGAGCCTTTGGTTATTTCCTCTTCCTGGTGGGAAATGAGAGTTAAATTTGCCCGTCCAGACACCTCCAGCTAGTCTGTCATTGGTTCTCCCTATTCCTGTTCATCTTCCGCAGAAATTGCAAACTGGGCCAAACAGGAGGTTAAAGGCGCTGACTCTCCAAGTGGGGAGAGTGTTAGTAAAGCGTCTGGAATGTTGCACCCGAGTACCAGAGGAGGAAAACTGAGACATATTTGAACACGTCTCCCGTTCACACGGTTGATCATACTCTGGGTTCCACATGCATGTTTTAGCTGAAGGAAGAATACCTTAAACCTGGAGAGTTGAGACCCGTGGAATGGGTACCATGCAATATGACTTCAAAGGGTCTTCATTTGCTCACCGAACCTCTCCAATCCTATCACTGCTGCGTTTATGCCCCTGTACACACGCTTGATTCTCTTTTGGAGACATAGCAATCCATAGGTTTTAAGATACTTACTAGTCAGGTACATTCTTAGGCGTTTAATATGGGGTGTTGAGTCCATTTCGTTGAGCAAGGAGTAGCTCTGGTCTATTCCATATTTGGCTTAAGGAACTTTATCTGTGCTCATTTCAATCTCTGGTTTTATGCAGCACCCCAACTCACCTTTCCCCTTAAGCAAGCATAAGTTGGTTTTCTAAATTTGAGACCCTGTTCTGTTCTGTAATTCAGTTCCTGTGTAGCCAAGTTTACATTCCGTGTATTACTGATACCTTATGATGTTTCTTTTTCTGTGTGACTTATTTCAGTTAGAATCATCATACATGAATCCACTCATTGTGCTGCTAAGGGCCTGATGACATAGATTTCATTGCTGAGTGATATTGCTTTGTAAGTAAATACCACAACTTCTTTATCCATTTTTCACTTTCTGCGATGTTGAACTTGTACTGTAAACGAGGTTCTTGTAAACAGAGGCATTCCAAACTTTGGGGTGGCTGTGTCTTTTTGATTTTAATTTCCCTAAGCTATAGGACCATAAGTGGAAGTGCCCTAGGCTCTGTTGCTTTGTTTTTTAGATGTTTCAGGAAACACCATACACTTCTCCTGAGTGTCTGTTGGCAGTTTACATCCCGCCCATCAGCATAACAAGGCTCCCAGTTCTCCATGGCCTGTCCTGCCTTTCTGGATTTTACACTTTTTTCAGATGGCCCTTTTGACCGGGGGGAAGTGAGACTTCATTGTAGTGCAGATTTCCTTTGCAAGCTTGCTTGGTTGGCCAAAAAGGGCGTATGCGTTTTTTCCTGAATATATTCAGGAAAAAACGCATACGCCCTTTTTGGCCAAGTACATCATTGTGGACGTTCTGCCTCTTTTCTTATGCTTTCAATGCAATTCCAGTCTACCTCCTGAAATCGGTTTCCTGCAATTCTGCCCCACTTTCAAGTCCTCTTGGCAGCCTTACTTCAGTATATTTTTGGACGATAGCTGTCATTTATAACTCTGCAGGTTTGTGAATTACAGTGCCCCTGAGCTCCTTTCTTCAACTCGCTTTCTTGTGAGCTGGCCGCAACACCGCAGGATTGCTTCAGGCCCTAATGTGGTTCCGGCACGGCACGCTGAGCCTTTGGTTTTTTCCTCTTCCTGGTGGGAAATGAGAGTTAAATTTGCCCGTCGAGACACCTCCAGCTAGTCTGTCATTGGTTCTCCCTATTCCTGTTCATCTTCCGCAGAAATTGCAAACTGGGCCAAACAGGAGGTTAAAGACGCTGACTCTCCAAGTGGGGAGAGTGTTAGTAAAGCGTCTGGAATGTTGCACCCGAGTACCAGGGGAGGAAAACTGAGACATATTTGAACACGTCTCCCGTTCACACGGTTGATCATACTCTGGGTTCCACATGCATGTTTTAGCTGAAGGAAGAATACCTTAAACCCTGGAGAGTTGAGACCCGTGGAATGGATACCATGCAATATGACTTGAAAGGGTCTTCATTTGCTCACCGAAACTCTCCAATCCTATCACTGCTGCGTTTATGCCCCTGTACACACGCTTGATTCTCTTTTGGAGACATAGCAATCCATAGGTTTTAAGATACTTACTAGTCAGGTACATTCTTAGGCGTTTAATATGGGGTGTTGAGTCCATTTCGTTGAGCAAGGAGTAGCTCTTGTCTATTCCATATTTGGCTTAAGGAACTTTATCTGTGCTCATTTCAATCTCTGGTTTTATGCAGCACCCCAACTCACCTTTCCCCTTAAGCAAGCATAAGTTGGTTTTCTAAATTTGAGACCCTGTTCTGTTCTGGAATTCAGTTCCTGTGTAGCCAAGTTTACATTCCGTGTATTAGTGATATCTTATGATGTTTCTTTTTCTGTGTGACTTATTTCAGTTAGAATCATCGTACCTGAATCCACTCATTATGCTGCTACGGGCCTGATGACATAGATTTCATTGCTGAGTGATATTGCATTGTACGTAAGTACCACAAGTTCTTTATCCATTTTTCACTTTCTGTGATATTGAACTTGTAGGGTAAACGAGGTTCTTGTAAACAGAGGCGTCCCAAATTTGGGGTGGCTGTGTCTTTTTGATTTTAATTTCCCTAACCTATAGGACCATAAGTGGAAGTGCCCTAGGCTCTGTTGCTTTGTTTTTTAGATGTTTCAGGAAACACCATACACTTCTCCCAAGTGTCTGTTGGCAGTTTACAACCCGCCCATCAGCATAACAAGGCTCCCAGTTCTCCATGGCCTGTCCTGCCTTTCTGGATTTTACACTTTTTTCCGATGGCACTTATGACCGGGGGGAAGTGAGACTTCATTGTAGTGCAGATTTCCTTTGCAAATTTGCTAGGTTGGCCAAAAAGGGCCTATGCGTTTTTTCCTGAATATATTCAGGAAAAAACGCATACGCCCTTTTTGGCCAAGTGCATCATTGTGGACGTTCTGCCTCTTTTCCTATGCTTTCAATGCAATTCCAGTCTACCTCCTGAAATCGGATTCCTGCAATTCTGCCCCGCTTTCAAGTCCTCTTGGCAGCCTTACTTCAGTATATTTTTGGACGATAGCTGTCATTTATAACTCTGAAGGTTTGTGAATTACAGTGCCCCTGAGCTCCTTTCTTCAACTCGCTTTCTTGTGAGCTGGCCGCAACACCGCAGGATGGCTTCAGGCCCTAATCTGGTTCCGGCACGGCATGCTGAGCCTTTGGTTAATTCCTCTTCCTGGTGGGAAATGAGAGTTAAATTTGCCCGTCCAGACACCTCCAGCTAGTCTCTCATTGGTTCTCGCTATTCCTGTTCATCTTCCGCAGAAATTGCAAACTGGGCCAAACAGGAGGTTAAAGGGACTGACTCTCCAAGTCGGGAGAGTGTTAGTAAAGCATCTGGAATGTTGCACCCGAGTACCAGGGTACAAAAACTGAGACATATTTGAACACGTCTCCCGATCACATTGTTGATCATACTCTAGGTTCCACATGCATGTTTTAGCTGAAGGAAGAATACCTTAAACCTGGATAGTTGAGACCCGTGGAATGGGCACCGTGCAATATGACTTCAAAGGGTCTTCATTTGCTCACCGAACATCTCCAATCCTATCACTGCTGCGTTTATGCCCCTGTACACATGCTTGATTCTCTTTCGGAGACATAGCAATCCATAGGTTTTAAGATACTTACTAGTCAGGTACATTCTTAGGCGTTTAATATGCGGTGTTGAGTCCACTTCATTGAGCAAGGAGTAGCTCTTGTCTATTCCATATTTGGCTTAAGGAACTTTATCTGTGCTCATTTCAATCTCTGGTTTTATGCAGCACCCCAACTCACCTTTCCCCTTAAGCAAGCATAAGTTGGTTTTCTAAATTTGAGACCCTGTTCTGTTCTGTAATTCAGTTCCTGTGTAGCCAAGTTTACATTCCGTGTATTACAGATATATTATGATGTTTCTTTTTCTGTGTGACTTATTTCAGTTAGAATCATCATACCTGAATCCACTCATTGTGCTGCTAAGGGCCAGATGACATAGATTTCATTGCTGAGTGACATTGCTTTGTAAGTAAATACCACAACTTCTTTATCCATTTTTCACTTTCTGCGATGTTGAACTTGTAATGTAAACGAGGTTCTTGTAAACAGAGGCGTCCCAAACTTTGGGGTGGCTGTGTCTTTTTGATTTTAATTTCCCTAAGCTATAGGACCATAAGTGGAAGTGCCCTAGGCTCTGTTGCTTTGTTTTTTAGATGTTTCAGGAAACACCATACACTTCTCCTGAGTGTCTGTTGGCAATTTACATCCCGCCCATCAGCATAACAAGGCTCCCAGTTCTCCATGGCCTGTCCTGCCTTTCTGGATTTTACACTTTTTTCAGATGGCCCTTTTGACCGGGGGGAAGTGAGACTTCATTGTAGTGCAGATTTCCTTTGCAAGCTTGCTTGGTTGGCCAAAAAGGGCGTATGCCTTTTTTCCTGAATATATTCAGGAAAAAACGCATACGCCCTTTTTGGCCAAGTGCATCATTGTGGACATTCTGCCTCTTTTCTTATGCTTTCAATGCAATTCCAGTCTACCTCCTGAAATCGGTTTCCTGCAATTCTGCCCCACTTTCAAGTCCTCTTGGCAGCCTTACTTCAGTATATTTTTGGACGATAGCTGTCATTTATAACTCTGCAGGTTTGTGAATTACAGTGCCCCTGAGCTCCTTTCTTCAACTCGCTTTCTTGTGAGCTGGCCGCAACACCGCAGGATGGCTTCAGGCCCTAATCTGGTTCCGGCACGGCACGCTGAGCCTTTGGTTATTTCCTCTTCCTGGTGGGAAATGAGAGTTAAATTTGCCCGTCGAGACACCTCCAGCTAGTCTCTCATTGGTTCTCCCTATTCCTGTTCATCTTCCGCAGAAATTGCAAACTGGGCCAAACAGGAGGTTAAAGGCGCTGACTCTCCAAGTCGGGAGAGTGTTAGTAAAGCGTCTGGAATGTTGCACCCGAGTACCAGGGGAGGAAAACTGAGACATATTTGAACACGTCTCCCGTTCACACGGTTGATCATACTCTGGGTTCCACATGCATGTTTTAACTGAAGGAAGAATACCTTAAACCTGGAGAGTTGAGACCCGTGGAATGGGTACCATGCAATATGACTTCAAAGGGTCTTCATTTGCTCACCGAACCTCTCCAATCCTATCACTGCTGCGTTTATTCCCCTGTACACACGCTTGATTCTCTTTTGGAGACATAGCAATCCATAGGTTTTAAGATACTTACTAATCAGGTACATTATTAGGCGTTTAATATGGGGTGTTGAGTTCATTTCGTTGAGCAAGGAGTAGCTCTGGTCTATTCCATATTGGGCTTAAGGAACTTTATCTGTGCTCATTTCAATCTCTGGTTTTATGCAGCATCCCAACTCACCTTTCCCCTTAAGCAAGCATAAGTTGGTTTTCTAAATTTGAGACCCTGTTCTGTTTTGGAATTCAGTTCCTGTGTAGCCAAGTTTACATTCCATGTATTAGTGATATCTTATGATGTTTCTTATTCAGTGTGACTTATTTCAGTTAGAATCATCATACCTGAATCCACTCATTATGCTGCTACGGGCCTGATGACATAGATTTCATTGCTGAGTGATACTGCATTGTACGTAAGTACCACAAGTTCTTTATCCATTTTTCACTTTCTGTGATATTAGACTTGTACGGTAAACGAGGTTCTTGTAAACAGAGGCGTCCCAAATTTTGGGGTGGCTGTGTCTTTTTGATTTTAATTTCCCTAAGCTATAGGACCATAAGTGGAATTGCCCTAGGCTCTGTTGCTTTGTTTTTTAGATGTTTCAGGAAACACCATACACTTCTCCCAAGTGTCTGTTGGCAGTTTACATCCCGCCCATCAGCATAACAAGGCTCCCAGTTCTCCATGGCCTGTCCTGCCTTTCTGGATTTTACACTTTTTTCCAATGGCACTTTTGACCGGGGGGAAGTGAGACTTCATTGTAGTGCAGATTTCCTTTGCAAATTTGCTTGGTTGGCCAAAAAGGGCGTATGCGTTTTTTCCTGAATATATTCAGGAAAAAAACGCATACGCCCTTTTTGGCCAAGTGCATCATTGTGGACGTTCTGCCTCTTTTCCTATGCTTTCAATGCAATTCCAGTCTACCTCCTGAAATCGGATTCCTGCAATTCTGCCCCGCTTTCAAGTCCTCTTGGCAGCCTTACTTCAGTATATTTTTGGACGATAGCTGTCATTTATAACTCTGCAGGTTTGTGAATTACAGTGCCCCTGAGCTCCTTTCTTCAACTCGCTTTCTTGTGAGCTGGCCGCAACACCGCAGGATGGCTTCAGGCCCTAATCTGGTTCCGGCACGGCATGCTGAGCCTTTGGTTAATTCCTCTTCCTGGTGGGAAATGAGAGTTAAATTTGCCCGTCCAGACACCTCCAGCTAGTCTCTCATTGGTTCTCGCTATTCCTGTTCATCTTCCGCAGAAATTGCAAACTGGGCCAAACAGGAGGTTAAAGGGACTGACTCTCCAAGTCGGGAGAGTGTTAGTAAAGCATCTGGAATGTTGCACCCGAGTACCAGGGTACAAAAACTGAGACATATTTGAACACGTCTCCCGATCACATTGTTGATCATACTCTAGGTTCCACATGCATGTTTTAGCTGAAGGAAGAATACCTTAAACCTGGGTAGTGGAGACCCGTGGAATGGGCACCGTGCAATATGACTTCAAAGGGTCTTCATTTGCTCACCGAACATCTCCAATCCTATCACTGCTGCGTTTATGCCCCTGTACACATGCTTGATTCTCTTTCGGAGACATAGCAATCCATAGGTTTTAAGATACTTACTAGTCAGGTACATTCTTAGGCGTTTAATATGCGGTGTTGAGTCCACTTCATTGAGCAAGGAGTAGCTCTTGTCTATTCCATATTTGGCTTAAGGAACTTTATCTGTGCTCATTTCAATCTCTGGTTTTATGCAGCACCCCAACTCACCTTTCCCCTTAAGCAAGCATAAGTTGGTTTTCTAAATTTGAGACCCTGTTCTGTTCTGTAATTCAGTTCCTGTGTAGCCAAGTTTACATTCCGTGTATTACAGATATATTATGATGTTTCTTTTTCTGTGTGACTTATTTCAGTTAGAATCATCATACCTGAATCCACTCATTATGCTGCTACGGGCCTGATGACATAGATTTCATTGCTGAGTGATACTGCATTGTACATAAGTACCACAAGTTCTTTATCCATTTTTCACTTTCTGTGATATTGAACTTGTACGGTAAACGAGGTTCTTGTAAACAGAGGCGTCCCAAACTTTGGGGTGGCTGTGTCTTTTTGATTTTAATTTCCCTAAGCTATAGGACCATAAGTGGAAGTGCCCTAGGCTCTGTTGCTTTGTTTTTTAGATGTTTCAGGAAACACCATACACTTCTCCCGAGTGTCTGTTGGCAATTTACATCCCGCCCATCAGCATAACAAGGCTCCCAGTTCTCCATGGCCTGTCCTGCCTTTCTGGATTTTACACTTTTTTCAGATGGCCCTTTTGACCGGGGGGAAGTGAGACTTCATTGTAGTGCAGATTTCCTTTGCAAGCTTGCTTGGTTGGCCAAAAAGGGCGTATGCGTTTTTTCCTGAATATATTCAGGAAAAAACGCATACGCCCTTTTGGCTAAGTGCATCATTGTGGACGTTCTGCCTCTTTTCCTATGCTTTCAATGCAATTCCTGTCTACCTCCTGAAATCAGTTTCCTGCAATTCTGCCCCGCTTTCAAGTCCTCTTGGCAGCCTTACTTCAGTATATTTTTGGACGATAGCTGTCATTTATAACTCTGCAGGTTTGTGAATTACAGTGCCCCTGAGCTCCTTTCTTCAACTCGCTTTCTTTTGAGCTGGCCGTAACACCGCAGGATGGCTTCAGGCCCTAATCTGGTTCCGGCACGTCACGCTGAGCCTTTGGTTATTTCCTCTTCCTGGTGGGAAATGAGAGTTAAATTTGCCCGTCCAGACACCTCCAGCTAGTCTCTCATTGGTTCTCCCTATTCCTGTTCATCTTCCGCAGAAATTGCAAACTGGGCCAAACAGGAGGTTAAAGGCGCTGACTCTCCAAGTGGGGAGAGTGTTAGTAAAGCGTCTGGAATGTTGCACCCGAGTACCAGGGGAGGAAAACTGAGACATATTTGAACACGTCTCCCGTTCACACGGTTGATCATACTCTGGGTTCCACATGCATGTTTTAGCTGAAGGAAGAATACCTTAAACCTGGAGAGTTGAGACCCGTGGAATGGGTACCATGCAATATGACTTCAAAGGGTCTTCATTTGCTCACCGAACCTCTCCAATCCTATCACTGCTGCGTTTATGCCCCTGTACACACGCTTGATTCTCTTTTGGAGACATAGCAATCCATAGGTTTTAAGATACTTACTAGTCAGGTACATTCTTAGGCGTTTAATATGGGGTGTTGAGTCCATTTCGTTGAGCAAGGAGTAGCTCTGGTCTATTCCATATTTGGCTTAAGGAACTTTATCTGTGCTCATTTCAATCTCTGGTTTTATGCAGCACCCCAACTCACCTTTCCCCTTAAGCAAGCATAAGTTGGTTTTCTAAATTTGAGAGCCTGTTCTGTTCTGTAATTCAGTTCCTGTGTAGCCAAGTTTACATTCCGTGTATTACTGATACCTTATGATGTTTCTTTTTCTGTGTGACTTATTTCAGTTAGAATCGTCATACCTGAATCCACTCATTGTGCTGCTAAGGGCCAGATGACATAGATTTCATTGCTGAGTGACATTGCTTTGTAAGTAAATACCACAACTTCTTTATCCATTTTTCACTTTCTGCGATGTTGAACTTGTAATGTAAACGAGGTTCTTGTAAACAGAGGCGTCCCAAACTTTGGGGTGGCTGTGTCTTTTTGATTTTAATTTCCCTAAGCTATAGGACCATAAGTGGAAGTGCCCTAGGCTCTGTTGCTTTGTTTTTTAGATGTTTCAGGAAACACCATACACTTCTCCCAAGTGTCTGTTGGCAGTTTACAACCCGCCCATCAGCATAACAAGGCTCCCAGTTCTCCATGGCCTGTCCTGCCTTTCTGGATTTTACACTTTTTTCCGATGGCACTTATGACCGGGGGGAAGTGAGACTTCATTGTAGTGCAGATTTCCTTTGCAAATTTGCTTGGTTGGCCAAAAAGGGCCTATGCGTTTTTTCCTGAATATATTCAGGAAAAAACGCATACGCCCTTTTTGGCCAAGTGCATCATTGTGGACGTTCTGCCTCTTTTCCTATGCTTTCAATGCAATTCCAGTCTACCTCCTGAAATCGGATTCCTGCAATTCTGCCCCGCTTTCAAGTCCTCTTGGCAGCCTTACTTCAGTATATTTTTGGACGATAGCTGTCATTTATAACTCTGAAGGTTTGTGAATTACAGTGCCCCTGAGCTCCTTTCTTCAACTCGCTTTCTTGTGAGCTGGCCGCAACACCGCAGGATGGCTTCAGGCCCTAATCTGGTTCCGGCACGGCATGCTGAGCCTTTGGTTAATTCCTCTTCCTGGTGGGAAATGAGAGTTAAATTTGCCCGTCCAGACACCTCCAGCTAGTCTCTCATTGGTTCTCGCTATTCCTGTTCATCTTCCGCAGAAATTGCAAACTGGGCCAAACAGGAGGTTAAAGGGACTGACTCTCCAAGTCGGGAGAGTGTTAGTAAAGCATCTGGAATGTTGCACCCGAGTACCAGGGTACAAAAACTGAGACATATTTGAACACGTCTCCCGATCACATTGTTGATCATACTCTAGGTTCCACATGCATGTTTTAGCTGAAGGAAGAATACCTTAAACCTGGATAGTTGAGACCCGTGGAATGGGCACCGTGCAATATGACTTCAAAGGGTCTTCATTTGCTCACCGAACATCTCCAATCCTATCACTGCTGCGTTTATGCCCCTGTACACATGCTTGATTCTCTTTCGGAGACATAGCAATCCATAGGTTTTAAGATACTTACTAGTCAGGTACATTCTTAGGCGTTTAATATGCGGTGTTGAGTCCACTTCATTGAGCAAGGAGTAGCTCTTGTCTATTCCATATTTGGCTTAAGGAACTTTATCTGTGCTCATTTCAATCTCTGGTTTTATGCAGCACCCCAACTCACCTTTCCCCTTAAGCAAGCATAAGTTGGTTTTCTAAATTTGAGACCCTGTTCTGTTCTGTAATTCAGTTCCTGTGTAGCCAAGTTTACATTCCGTGTATTACAGATATATTATGATGTTTCTTTTTCTGTGTGACTTATTTCAGTTAGAATCATCATACCTGAATCCACTCATTGTGCTGCTAAGGGCCAGATGACATAGATTTCATTGCTGAGTGACATTGCTTTGTAAGTAAATACCACAACTTCTTTATCCATTTTTCACTTTCTGCGATGTTGAACTTGTAATGTAAACGAGGTTCTTGTAAACAGAGGCGTCCCAAACTTTGGGGTGGCTGTGTCTTTTTGATTTTAATTTCCCTAAGCTATAGGACCATAAGTGGAAGTGCCCTAGGCTCTGTTGCTTTGTTTTTTAGATGTTTCAGGAAACACCATACACTTCTCCTGAGTGTCTGTTGGCAATTTACATCCCGCCCATCAGCATAACAAGGCTCCCAGTTCTCCATGGCCTGTCCTGCCTTTCTGGATTTTACACTTTTTTCAGATGGCCCTTTTGACCGGGGGGAAGTGAGACTTCATTGTAGTGCAGATTTCCTTTGCAAGCTTGCTTGGTTGGCCAAAAAGGGCGTATGCCTTTTTTCCTGAATATATTCAGGAAAAAACGCATACGCCCTTTTTGGCCAAGTGCATCATTGTGGACATTCTGCCTCTTTTCTTATGCTTTCAATGCAATTCCAGTCTACCTCCTGAAATCGGTTTCCTGCAATTCTGCCCCACTTTCAAGTCCTCTTGGCAGCCTTACTTCAGTATATTTTTGGACGATAGCTGTCATTTATAACTCTGCAGGTTTGTGAATTACAGTGCCCCTGAGCTCCTTTCTTCAACTCGCTTTCTTGTGAGCTGGCCGCAACACCGCAGGATGGCTTCAGGCCCTAATCTGGTTCCGGCACGGCACGCTGAGCCTTTGGTTATTTCCTCTTCCTGGTGGGAAATGAGAGTTAAATTTGCCCGTCGAGACACCTCCAGCTAGTCTCTCATTGGTTCTCCCTATTCCTGTTCATCTTCCGCAGAAATTGCAAACTGGGCCAAACAGGAGGTTAAAGGCGCTGACTCTCCAAGTCGGGAGAGTGTTAGTAAAGCGTCTGGAATGTTGCACCCGAGTACCAGGGGAGGAAAACTGAGACATATTTGAACACGTCTCCCGTTCACACGGTTGATCATACTCTGGGTTCCACATGCATGTTTTAACTGAAGGAAGAATACCTTAAACCTGGAGAGTTGAGACCCGTGGAATGGGTACCATGCAATATGACTTCAAAGGGTCTTCATTTGCTCACCGAACCTCTCCAATCCTATCACTGCTGCGTTTATTCCCCTGTACACACGCTTGATTCTCTTTTGGAGACATAGCAATCCATAGGTTTTAAGATACTTACTAATCAGGTACATTATTAGGCGTTTAATATGGGGTGTTGAGTTCATTTCGTTGAGCAAGGAGTAGCTCTGGTCTATTCCATATTGGGCTTAAGGAACTTTATCTGTGCTCATTTCAATCTCTGGTTTTATGCAGCATCCCAACTCACCTTTCCCCTTAAGCAAGCATAAGTTGGTTTTCTAAATTTGAGACCCTGTTCTGTTTTGGAATTCAGTTCCTGTGTAGCCAAGTTTACATTCCATGTATTAGTGATATCTTATGATGTTTCTTATTCAGTGTGACTTATTTCAGTTAGAATCATCATACCTGAATCCACTCATTATGCTGCTACGGGCCTGATGACATAGATTTCATTGCTGAGTGATACTGCATTGTACGTAAGTACCACAAGTTCTTTATCCATTTTTCACTTTCTGTGATATTAGACTTGTACGGTAAACGAGGTTCTTGTAAACAGAGGCGTCCCAAATTTTGGGGTGGCTGTGTCTTTTTGATTTTAATTTCCCTAAGCTATAGGACCATAAGTGGAATTGCCCTAGGCTCTGTTGCTTTGTTTTTTAGATGTTTCAGGAAACACCATACACTTCTCCCAAGTGTCTGTTGGCAGTTTACATCCCGCCCATCAGCATAACAAGGCTCCCAGTTCTCCATGGCCTGTCCTGCCTTTCTGGATTTTACACTTTTTTCCAATGGCACTTTTGACCGGGGGGAAGTGAGACTTCATTGTAGTGCAGATTTCCTTTGCAAATTTGCTTGGTTGGCCAAAAAGGGCGTATGCGTTTTTTCCTGAATATATTCAGGAAAAAAACGCATACGCCCTTTTTGGCCAAGTGCATCATTGTGGACGTTCTGCCTCTTTTCCTATGCTTTCAATGCAATTCCAGTCTACCTCCTGAAATCGGATTCCTGCAATTCTGCCCCGCTTTCAAGTCCTCTTGGCAGCCTTACTTCAGTATATTTTTGGACGATAGCTGTCATTTATAACTCTGCAGGTTTGTGAATTACAGTGCCCCTGAGCTCCTTTCTTCAACTCGCTTTCTTGTGAGCTGGCCGCAACACCGCAGGATGGCTTCAGGCCCTAATCTGGTTCCGGCACGGCATGCTGAGCCTTTGGTTAATTCCTCTTCCTGGTGGGAAATGAGAGTTAAATTTGCCCGTCCAGACACCTCCAGCTAGTCTCTCATTGGTTCTCGCTATTCCTGTTCATCTTCCGCAGAAATTGCAAACTGGGCCAAACAGGAGGTTAAAGGGACTGACTCTCCAAGTCGGGAGAGTGTTAGTAAAGCATCTGGAATGTTGCACCCGAGTACCAGGGTACAAAAACTGAGACATATTTGAACACGTCTCCCGATCACATTGTTGATCATACTCTAGGTTCCACATGCATGTTTTAGCTGAAGGAAGAATACCTTAAACCTGGGTAGTGGAGACCCGTGGAATGGGCACCGTGCAATATGACTTCAAAGGGTCTTCATTTGCTCACCGAACATCTCCAATCCTATCACTGCTGCGTTTATGCCCCTGTACACATGCTTGATTCTCTTTCGGAGACATAGCAATCCATAGGTTTTAAGATACTTACTAGTCAGGTACATTCTTAGGCGTTTAATATGCGGTGTTGAGTCCACTTCATTGAGCAAGGAGTAGCTCTTGTCTATTCCATATTTGGCTTAAGGAACTTTATCTGTGCTCATTTCAATCTCTGGTTTTATGCAGCACCCCAACTCACCTTTCCCCTTAAGCAAGCATAAGTTGGTTTTCTAAATTTGAGACCCTGTTCTGTTCTGTAATTCAGTTCCTGTGTAGCCAAGTTTACATTCCGTGTATTACAGATATATTATGATGTTTCTTTTTCTGTGTGACTTATTTCAGTTAGAATCATCATACCTGAATCCACTCATTATGCTGCTACGGGCCTGATGACATAGATTTCATTGCTGAGTGATACTGCATTGTACATAAGTACCACAAGTTCTTTATCCATTTTTCACTTTCTGTGATATTGAACTTGTACGGTAAACGAGGTTCTTGTAAACAGAGGCGTCCCAAACTTTGGGGTGGCTGTGTCTTTTTGATTTTAATTTCCCTAAGCTATAGGACCATAAGTGGAAGTGCCCTAGGCTCTGTTGCTTTGTTTTTTAGATGTTTCAGGAAACACCATACACTTCTCCCGAGTGTCTGTTGGCAATTTACATCCCGCCCATCAGCATAACAAGGCTCCCAGTTCTCCATGGCCTGTCCTGCCTTTCTGGATTTTACACTTTTTTCAGATGGCCCTTTTGACCGGGGGGAAGTGAGACTTCATTGTAGTGCAGATTTCCTTTGCAAGCTTGCTTGGTTGGCCAAAAAGGGCGTATGCGTTTTTTCCTGAATATATTCAGGAAAAAACGCATACGCCCTTTTGGCTAAGTGCATCATTGTGGACGTTCTGCCTCTTTTCCTATGCTTTCAATGCAATTCCTGTCTACCTCCTGAAATCAGTTTCCTGCAATTCTGCCCCGCTTTCAAGTCCTCTTGGCAGCCTTACTTCAGTATATTTTTGGACGATAGCTGTCATTTATAACTCTGCAGGTTTGTGAATTACAGTGCCCCTGAGCTCCTTTCTTCAACTCGCTTTCTTTTGAGCTGGCCGTAACACCGCAGGATGGCTTCAGGCCCTAATCTGGTTCCGGCACGTCACGCTGAGCCTTTGGTTATTTCCTCTTCCTGGTGGGAAATGAGAGTTAAATTTGCCCGTCCAGACACCTCCAGCTAGTCTCTCATTGGTTCTCCCTATTCCTGTTCATCTTCCGCAGAAATTGCAAACTGGGCCAAACAGGAGGTTAAAGGCGCTGACTCTCCAAGTGGGGAGAGTGTTAGTAAAGCGTCTGGAATGTTGCACCCGAGTACCAGGGGAGGAAAACTGAGACATATTTGAACACGTCTCCCGTTCACACGGTTGATCATACTCTGGGTTCCACATGCATGTTTTAGCTGAAGGAAGAATACCTTAAACCTGGAGAGTTGAGACCCGTGGAATGGGTACCATGCAATATGACTTCAAAGGGTCTTCATTTGCTCACCGAACCTCTCCAATCCTATCACTGCTGCGTTTATGCCCCTGTACACACGCTTGATTCTCTTTTGGAGACATAGCAATCCATAGGTTTTAAGATACTTACTAGTCAGGTACATTCTTAGGCGTTTAATATGGGGTGTTGAGTCCATTTCGTTGAGCAAGGAGTAGCTCTGGTCTATTCCATATTTGGCTTAAGGAACTTTATCTGTGCTCATTTCAATCTCTGGTTTTATGCAGCACCCCAACTCACCTTTCCCCTTAAGCAAGCATAAGTTGGTTTTCTAAATTTGAGAGCCTGTTCTGTTCTGTAATTCAGTTCCTGTGTAGCCAAGTTTACATTCCGTGTATTACTGATACCTTATGATGTTTCTTTTTCTGTGTGACTTATTTCAGTTAGAATCATCATACCTGAATCCACTCATTGTGCTGCTAAGGGCCAGATGACATAGATTTCATTGCTGAGTGACATTGCTTTGTAAGTAAATACCACAACTTCTTTATCCATTTTTCACTTTCTGCGATGTTGAACTTGTAATGTAAACGAGGTTCTTGTAAACAGAGGCGTCCCAAACTTTGGGGTGGCTGTGTCTTTTTGATTTTAATTTCCCTAAGCTATAGGACCATAAGTGGAAGTGCCCTAGGCTCTGTTGCTTTGTTTTTTAGATGTTTCAGGAAACACCATACACTTCTCCGGAGTGGCTGTTGGCAATTTACATCCCGCCCATCAGCATAACAAGGCTCCCAGTTCTCCATGGCCTGTCCTGCCTTTCTGGATTTTACACTTTTTTCAGATGGCCCTTTTGACCGGGGGGAAGTGAGACTTCATTGTAGTGCCGATTTCCTTTGCAAGCTTGCTTGGTTGGCCAAAAAGGGCGTATGCCTTTTTTCCTGAATATATTCAGGAAAAAACGCATACGCCCTTTTTGGCCAAGTGCATCATTGTGGACATTCTGCCTCTTTTCTTATGCTTTCAATGCAATTCCAGTCTACCTCCTGAAATCGGTTTCCTGCAATTCTGCCCCACTTTCAAGTCCTCTTGGCAGCCTTACTTCAGTATATTTTTGGACGATAGCTGTCATTTATAACTCTGCAGGTTTGTGAATTACAGTGCCCCTGAGCTCCTTTCTTCAACTCGCTTTCTTGTGAGCTGGCCGCAACACCGCAGGATGGCTTCAGGCCCTAATCTGGTTCCGGCACGGCACGCTGAGCCTTTGGTTATTTCCTCTTCCTGGTGGGAAATGAGAGTTAAATTTGCCCGTCGAGACACCTCCAGCTAGTCTGTCATTGGTTCTCCCTATTCCTGTTCATCTTCCGCAGAAATTGCAAACTGGGCCAAACAGGAGGTTAAAGGCGCTGACTCTCCAAGTGGGGAGAGTGTTAGTAAAGCGTCTGGAATGTTGCACCCGAGTACCAGGGGAGGAAAACTGAGACATATTTGAACACGTCTCCCGTTCACACGGTTGATCATACTCTGGGTTCCACATGCATGTTTTAACTGAAGGAAGAATACCTTAAACCTGGAGAGTTGAGACCCGTGGAATGGGTACCATGCAATATGACTTCAAAGGGTCTTCATTTGCTCACCGAACCTCTCCAATCCTATCACTGCTGCGTTTATTCCCCTGTACACACGCTTGATTCTCTTTTGGAGACATAGCAATCCATAGGTTTTAAGATACTTACTAATCAGGTACATTATTAGGCGTTTAATATGGGGTGTTGAGTTCATTTCGTTGAGCAAGGAGTAGCTCTGGTCTATTCCATATTGGGCTTAAGGAACTTTATCTGTGCTCATTTCAATCTCTGGTTTTATGCAGCATCCCAACTCACCTTTCCCCTTAAGCAAGCATAAGTTGGTTTTCTAAATTTGAGACCCTGTTCTGTTTTGGAATTCAATTCCTGTGTAGCCAAGTTTACATTCCATGTATTAGTGATATCTTATGATGTTTCTTTTTCAGTGTGACTTATTTCAGTTAGAATCATCATACCTGAATCCACTCATTATGCTGCTACGGGCCTGATGACATAGATTTCATTGCTGAGTGATACTGCATTGTACGTAAGTACCACAAGTTCTTTATCCATTTTTCACTTTTTGTGATATTAGACTTGTACGGTAAACGAGGTTCTTGTAAACAGAGGCGTCCCAAATTTTGGGGTGGCTGTGTCTTTTTGATTTTAATTTCCCTAAGCTATAGGACCATAAGTGGAAGTGCCCTAGGCTCTGTTGCTTTGTTTTTTAGATGTTTCAGGAAACACCATACACTTCTCCCAAGTGTCTGTTGGCAGTTTACATCCCGCCCATCAGCATAACAAGGCTCCCAGTTCTCCATGGCCTGTCCTGCCTTTCTGGATTTTACACTTTTTTCCAATGGCACTTTTGACCGGGGGGAAGTGAGACTTCATTGTAGTGCAGATTTCCTTTGCAAATTTGCTTGGTTGGCCAAAAAGGGCGTATGCGTTTTTTCCTGAATATATTCAGGAAAAAACGCATACGCCCTTTTTGGCCAAGTGCATCATTGTGGACGTTCTGCCTCTTTTCCTATGCTTTCAATGCAATTCCAGTCTACCTCCTGAAATCGGTTTCCTGCAATTCTGCCCCGCTTTCAAGTCCTCTTGGCAGCCTTACTTAAGTATATTTTTGGACGATAGCTGTCATTTATAACTCTGCAGGTTTGTGAATTACAGTGCCCCTGAGCTCCTTTCTTCAACTCGCTTTCTTTTGAGCTGGCCGCAACACGGCAGGATGGCTTCAGGCCCTAATCTGGTTCCGGCACGGCACGCTGAGCCTTTGGTTATTTCCTCTTCCTGGTGGGAAATGAGAGTTAAATTTGCCCGTCGAGACACCTCCAGCTAGTCTCTCATTGGTTCTCCCTATTCCTGTTCATCTTCCGCAGAAATTGCAAACTGGGCCAAACAGGAGGTTAAAGGCGCTGACTCTCCAAGTGGGGAGAGTGTTAGTAAAGCGTCTGGAATGTTGCACCCGAGTACCAGGGGAGGAAAACTGAGACATATTTGAACACGTCTCCCGTTCACACGGTTGATCATACTCTGGGTTCCACATGCATGTTTTAACTGAAGGAAGAATACCTTAAACCTGGAGAGTTGAGACCCGTGGAATGGGTACCATGCAATATGACTTCAAAGGGTCTTCATTTGCTCACCGAACCTCTCCAATCCTATCACTGCTGCGTTTATTCCCCTGTACACACGCTTGATTCTCTTTTGGAGACATAGCAATCCATAGGTTTTAAGATACTTACTAATCAGGTACATTATTAGGCGTTTAATATGGGGTGTTGAGTTCATTTCGTTGAGCAAGGAGTAGCTCTGGTCTATTCCATATTGGGCTTAAGGAACTTTATCTGTGCTCATTTCAATCTCTGGTTTTATGCAGCATCCCAACTCACCTTTCCCCTTAAGCAAGCATAAGTTGGTTTTCTAAATTTGAGACCCTGTTCTGTTCTGTAATTCAGTTCCTGTGTAGCCAAGTTTACATTCCGTGTATTACAGATATATTATGATGTTTCTTTTTCTGTGTGACTTATTTCAGTTAGAATCATCATACCTGAATCCACTCATTATGCTGCTACGGGCCTGATGACATAGATTTCATTGCTGAGTGATACTGCATTGTACATAAGTACCACAAGTTCTTTATCCATTTTTCACTTTCTGTGATATTGAACTTGTACGGTAAACGAGGTTCTTGTAAACAGAGGCGTCCCAAACTTTGGGGTGGCTGTGTCTTTTTGATTTTAATTTCCCTAAGCTATAGGACCATAAGTGGAAGTGCCCTAGGCTCTGTTGCTTTGTTTTTTAGATGTTTCAGGAAACACCATACACTTCTCCCGAGTGGCGGTTGGCAATTTACATCCCGCCCATCAGCGTAACAAGGCTCCCAGTTCTCCATGGCCTGTCCTGCCTTTCTGGATTTTACACTTTTTTCAGATGGCCCTTTTGACCGGGGGGAAGTGAGACTTCATTGTAGTGCAGATTTCCTTTGCAAGCTTGCTTGGATGGCCAAAAAGGGCGTATGCGTTTTTTCCTGAATATATTCAGGAAAAAACGCATACGCCCTTTTGGCTAAGTGCATCATTGTGGACGTTCTGCCTCTTTTCCTATGCTTTCAATGCAATTCCTGTCTACCTCCTGAAATCAGTTTCCTGCAATTCTGCCCCGCTGTCAAGTCCTCTTGGCAGCCTTACTTCAGTATATTTTTGGACGATAGCTGTCATTTATAACTCTGCAGGTTTGTGAATTACAGTGCCCCTGAGCTCCTTTCTTCAACTCGCTTTCTTTTGAGCTGGCCGTAACACCGCAGGATGGCTTCAGGCCCTAATCTGGTTCCGGCACGGCACGCTGAGCCTTTGGTTATTTCCTCTTCCTGGTGGGAAATGAGAGTTAAATTTGCCCGTCCAGACACCTCCAGCTAGTCTGTCATTGGTTCTCCCTATTCCTGTTCATCTTCCGCAGAAATTGCAAACTGGGCCAAACAGGAGGTTAAAGGCGCTGACTCTCCAAGTGGGGAGAGTGTTAGTAAAGCGTCTGGAATGTTGCACCCGAGTACCAGGGGAGGAAAACTGAGACATATTTGAACACGTCTCCCGTTCACACGGTTGATCATACTCTGGGTTCCACATGCATGTTTTAGCTGAAGGAAGAATACCTTAAACCTGGAGAGTTGAGACCCGTGGAATGGGTACCATGCAATATGACTTCAAAGGGTCTTCATTTGCTCACCGAACCTCTCCAATCCTATCACTGCTGCGTTTATGCCCCTGTACACACGCTTGATTCTCTTTTGGAGACATAGCAATCCATAGGTTTTAAGATACTTACTAGTCAGGTACATTCTTAGGCGTTTAATATGGGGTGTTGAGTCCATTTCGTTGAGCAAGGAGTAGCTCTGGTCTATTCCATATTTGGCTTAAGGAACTTTATCTGTGCTCATTTCAATCTCTGGTTTTATGCAGCACCCCAACTCACCTTTCCCCTTAAGCAAGCATAAGTTGGTTTTCTAAATTTGAGACCCTGTTCTGTTTTGGAATTCAGTTCCTGTGTAGCCAAGTTTACATTCCGTGTATTACTGATACCTTATGATGTTTCTTTTTCTGTGTGACTTATTTCAGTTAGAATCATCATACCTGAATCCACTCATTGTGCTGCTAAGGGCCTGATGACATAGATTTCATTGCTGAGTGATATTGCTTTGTAAGTAAATACCACAACTTCTTTATCCATTTTTCACTTTCTGCGATGTTGAACTTGTACTGTAAACGAGGTTCTTGTAAACAGAGCCATTCCAAACTTTGGGGTGGCTGTGTCTTTTTGATTTTAATTTCCCTAAGCTATAGGACCATAAGTGGAAGTGCCCTAGGCTCTGTTGCTTTGTTTTTTAGATGTTTCAGGAAACACCATACACTTCTCCCAAGTGTCTGTTGGCAGTTTACATCCCGCCCATCAGCATAACAAGGCTCCCAGTTCTCCATGGCCTGTCCTGCCTTTCTGGATTTTACACTTTTTTCAGATGGCCCTTTTGACCGGGGGGAAGTGAGACTTCATTGTAGTGCCGATTTCCTTTGCAAGCTTGCTTGGTTGGCCAAAAAGGGCGTATGCCTTTTTTCCTGAATATATTCAGGAAAAAACGCATACGCCCTTTTTGGCCAAGTGCATCATTGTGGACATTCTGCCTCTTTTCTTATGCTTTCAATGCAATTCCAGTCTACCTCCTGAAATCGGTTTCCTGCAATTCTGCCCCACTTTCAAG
The DNA here is from genome assembly GCF_963455315.2 of Globicephala melas. NCBI lineage: Eukaryota > Metazoa > Chordata > Mammalia > Artiodactyla > Delphinidae > Globicephala > Globicephala melas. Next base: position 701,875 of record NW_027207292.1, read on the forward strand.
TCCTCTTGGCAGCCTTACTTCAGTATATTTTTGGACGATAGCTGTCATTTATAACTCTGCAGGTTTGTGAATTACAGTGCCCCTGAGCTCCTTTCTTCAACTCGCTTTCTTGTGAGCTGGCCGCAACACCGCAGGATGGCTTCAGGCCCTAATCTGGTTCCGGCACGGCACGCTGAGCCTTTGGTTATTTCCTCTTCCTGGTGGGAAATGAGAGTTAAATTTGCCCGTCGAGACACCTCCAGCTAGTCTGTCATTGGTTCTCCCTATTCCTGTTCATCTTCCGCAGAAATTGCAAACTGGGCCAAACAGGAGGTTAAAGGCGCTGACTCTCCAAGTGGGGAGAGTGTTAGTAAAGCGTCTGGAATGTTGCACCCGAGTACCAGGGGAGGAAAACTGAGACATATTTGAACACGTCTCCCGTTCACACGGTTGATCATACTCTGGGTTCCACATGCATGTTTTAACTGAAGGAAGAATACCTTAAACCTGGAGAGTTGAGACCCGTGGAATGGGTACCATGCAATATGACTTCAAAGGGTCTTCATTTGCTCACCGAACCTCTCCAATCCTATCACTGCTGCGTTTATTCCCCTGTACACACGCTTGATTCTCTTTTGGAGACATAGCAATCCATAGGTTTTAAGATACTTACTAATCAGGTACATTATTAGGCGTTTAATATGGGGTGTTGAGTTCATTTCGTTGAGCAAGGAGTAGCTCTGGTCTATTCCATATTGGGCTTAAGGAACTTTATCTGTGCTCATTTCAATCTCTGGTTTTATGCAGCATCCCAACTCACCTTTCCCCTTAAGCAAGCATAAGTTGGTTTTCTAAATTTGAGACCCTGTTCTGTTTTGGAATTCAATTCCTGTGTAGCCAAGTTTACATTCCATGTATTAGTGATATCTTATGATGTTTGTTTTTCAGTGTGACTTATTTCAGTTAGAATCATCATACCTGAATCCACTCATTATGCTGCTACGGGCCTGATGACATAGATTTCATTGCTGAGTGATACTGCATTGTACGTAAGTACCACAAGTTCTTTATCCATTTTTCACTTTCTGTGATATTAGACTTGTACGGTAAACGAGGTTCTTGTAAACAGAGGCGTCCCAAATTTTGGGGTGGCTGTGTCTTTTTGATTTTAATTTCCCTAAGCTATAGGACCATAAGTGGAAGTGCCCTAGGCTCTGTTGCTTTGTTTTTTAGATGTTTCAGGAAACACCATACACTTCTCCCAAGTGTCTGTTGGCAGTTTACATCCCGCCCATCAGCATAACAAGGCTCCCAGTTCTCCATGGCCTGTCCTGCCTTTCTGGATTTTACACTTTTTTCCAATGGCACTTTTGACCGGGGGGAAGTGAGACTTCATTGTAGTGCAGATTTCCTTTGCAAATTTGCTTGGTTGGCCAAAAAGGGCGTATGCGTTTTTTCCTGAATATATTCAGGAAAAAACGCATACGCCCTTTTTGGCCAAGTGCATCATTGTGGACGTTCTGCCTCTTTTCCTATGCTTTCAATGCAATTCCAGTCTACCTCCTGAAATCGGTTTCCTGCAATTCTGCCCCGCTTTCAAGTCCTCTTGGCAGCCTTACTTAAGTATATTTTTGGACGATAGCTGTCATTTATAACTCTGCAGGTTTGTGAATTACAGTGCCCCTGAGCTCCTTTCTTCAACTCGCTTTCTTTTGAGCTGGCCGCAACACGGCAGGATGGCTTCAGGCCCTAATCTGGTTCCGGCACGGCACGCTGAGCCTTTGGTTATTTCCTCTTCCTGGTGGGAAATGAGAGTTAAATTTGCCCGTCGAGACACCTCCAGCTAGTCTCTCATTGGTTCTCCCTATTCCTGTTCATCTTCCGCAGAAATTGCAAACTGGGCCAAACAGGAGGTTAAAGGCGCTGACTCTCCAAGTGGGGAGAGTGTTAGTAAAGCGTCTGGAATGTTGCACCCGAGTACCAGGGGAGGAAAACTGAGACATATTTGAACACGTCTCCCGTTCACACGGTTGATCATACTCTGGGTTCCACATGCATGTTTTAACTGAAGGAAGAATACCTTAAACCTGGAGAGTTGAGACCCGTGGAATGGGTACCATGCAATATGACTTCAAAGGGTCTTCATTTGCTCACCGAACCTCTCCAATCCTATCACTGCTGCGTTTATGCCCCTGTACACACGCTTGATTCTCTTTTGGAGACATAGCATTCCATAGGTTTTAAGATACTTACTAGTCAGGTACATTCTTAGGCGTTTAATATGGGGTGTTGAGTCCATTTCGTTGAGCAAGGAGTAGCTCTGGTCTATTCCATATTTGGCTTAAGGAACTTTATCTGTGCTCATTTCAATCTCTGGTTTTATGCAGCATCCCAACTCACCTTTCCCCTTAAGCAAGCATAAGTTGGTTTTCTAAATTTGAGACCCTGTTCTGTTTTGGAATTCAGTTCCTGTGTAGCCAAGTTTACATTCCGTGTATTACTGATACCTTATGATGTTTCTTTTTCTGTGTGACTTATTTCAGTTAGAATCATCATACCTGAATCCACTCATTGTGCTGCTAAGGGCCTGATGACATAGATTTCATTGCTGAGTGATATTGCTTTGTAAGTAAATACCACAACTTCTTTATCCATTTTTCACTTTCTGCGATGTTGAACTTGTACTGTAAACGAGGTTCTTGTAAACAGAGCCATTCCAAACTTTGGGGTGGCTGTGTCTTTTTGATTTTAATTTCCCTAAGCTATAGGACCATAAGTGGAAGTGCCCTAGGCTCTGTTGCTTTGTTTTTTAGATGTTTCAGGAAACACCATACACTTCTCCTGAGTGTCTGTTGGCAGTTTACATCCCGCCCATCAGCATAACAAGGCTCCCAGTTCTCCATGGCCTGTCCTGCCTTTCTGGATTTTACACTTTTTTCAGATGGCCCTTTTGACCGGGGGGAAGTGAGACTTCATTGTAGTGCAGATTTCCTTTGCAAGCTTGCTTGGTTGGCCAAAAAGGGCGTATGCCTTTTTTCCTGAATATATTCAGGAAAAAACGCATACGCCCTTTTTGGCCAAGTGCATCATTGTGGACATTCTGCCTCTTTTCTTATGCTTTCAATGCAATTCCAGTCTACCTCCTGAAATCGGTTTCCTGCAATTCTGCCCCACTTTCAAGTCCTCTTGGCAGCCTTACTTCAGTATATTTTTGGACGATAGCTGTCATTTATAACTCTGCAGGTTTGTGAATTACAGTGCCCCTGAGCTCCTTTCTTCAACTCGCTTTCTTGTGAGCTGGCCGCAACACCGCAGGATGGCTTCAGGCCCTAATCTGGTTCCGGCACGGCACGCTGAGCCTTTGGTTATTTCCTCTTCCTGGTGGGAAATGAGAGTTAAATTTGCCCGTCGAGACACCTCCAGCTAGTCTCTCATTGGTTCTCCCTATTCCTGTTCATCTTCCGCAGAAATTGCAAACTGGGCCAAACAGGAGGTTAAAGGCGCTGACTCTCCAAGTCGGGAGAGTGTTAGTAAAGCGTCTGGAATGTTGCACCCGAGTACCAGGGGAGGAAAACTGAGACATATTTGAACACGTCTCCCGTTCACACGGTTGATCATACTCTGGGTTCCACATGCATGTTTTAACTGAAGGAAGAATACCTTAAACCTGGAGAGTTGAGACCCGTGGAATGGGTACCATGCAATATGACTTCAAAGGGTCTTCATTTGCTCACCGAACCTCTCCAATCCTATCACTGCTGCGTTTATTCCCCTGTACACACGCTTGATTCTCTTTTGGAGACATAGCAATCCATAGGTTTTAAGATACTTACTAATCAGGTACATTATTAGGCGTTTAATATGGGGTGTTGAGTTCATTTCGTTGAGCAAGGAGTAGCTCTGGTCTATTCCATATTGGGCTTAAGGAACTTTATCTGTGCTCATTTCAATCTCTGGTTTTATGCAGCATCCCAACTCACCTTTCCCCTTAAGCAAGCATAAGTTGGTTTTCTAAATTTGAGACCCTGTTCTGTTTTGGAATTCAGTTCCTGTGTAGCCAAGTTTACATTCCATGTATTAGTGATATCTTATGATGTTTCTTATTCAGTGTGACTTATTTCAGTTAGAATCATCATACCTGAATCCACTCATTATGCTGCTACGGGCCTGATGACATAGATTTCATTGCTGAGTGATACTGCATTGTACGTAAGTACCACAAGTTCTTTATCCATTTTTCACTTTCTGTGATATTAGACTTGTACGGTAAACGAGGTTCTTGTAAACAGAGGCGTCCCAAATTTTGGGGTGGCTGTGTCTTTTTGATTTTAATTTCCCTAAGCTATAGGACCATAAGTGGAATTGCCCTAGGCTCTGTTGCTTTGTTTTTTAGATGTTTCAGGAAACACCATACACTTCTCCCAAGTGTCTGTTGGCAGTTTACATCCCGCCCATCAGCATAACAAGGCTCCCAGTTCTCCATGGCCTGTCCTGCCTTTCTGGATTTTACACTTTTTTCCAATGGCACTTTTGACCGGGGGGAAGTGAGACTTCATTGTAGTGCAGATTTCCTTTGCAAATTTGCTTGGTTGGCCAAAAAGGGCGTATGCGTTTTTTCCTGAATATATTCAGGAAAAAAACGCATACGCCCTTTTTGGCCAAGTGCATCATTGTGGACGTTCTGCCTCTTTTCCTATGCTTTCAATGCAATTCCAGTCTACCTCCTGAAATCGGATTCCTGCAATTCTGCCCCGCTTTCAAGTCCTCTTGGCAGCCTTACTTCAGTATATTTTTGGACGATAGCTGTCATTTATAACTCTGCAGGTTTGTGAATTACAGTGCCCCTGAGCTCCTTTCTTCAACTCGCTTTCTTGTGAGCTGGCCGCAACACCGCAGGATGGCTTCAGGCCCTAATCTGGTTCCGGCACGGCATGCTGAGCCTTTGGTTAATTCCTCTTCCTGGTGGGAAATGAGAGTTAAATTTGCCCGTCCAGACACCTCCAGCTAGTCTCTCATTGGTTCTCGCTATTCCTGTTCATCTTCCGCAGAAATTGCAAACTGGGCCAAACAGGAGGTTAAAGGGACTGACTCTCCAAGTCGGGAGAGTGTTAGTAAAGCATCTGGAATGTTGCACCCGAGTACCAGGGTACAAAAACTGAGACATATTTGAACACGTCTCCCGATCACATTGTTGATCATACTCTAGGTTCCACATGCATGTTTTAGCTGAAGGAAGAATACCTTAAACCTGGGTAGTGGAGACCCGTGGAATGGGCACCGTGCAATATGACTTCAAAGGGTCTTCATTTGCTCACCGAACCTCTCCAATCCTATCACTGCTGCGTTTATGCCCCTGTACACATGCTTGATTCTCTTTCGGAGACATAGCAATCCATAGGTTTTAAGATACTTACTAGTCAGGTACATTCTTAGGCGTTTAATATGCGGTGTTGAGTCCACTTCATTGAGCAAGGAGTAGCTCTTGTCTATTCCATATTTGGCTTAAGGAACTTTATCTGTGCTCATTTCAATCTCTGGTTTTATGCAGCACCCCAACTCACCTTTCCCCTTAAGCAAGCATAAGTTGGTTTTCTAAATTTGAGACCCTGTTCTGTTCTGTAATTCAGTTCCTGTGTAGCCAAGTTTACATTCCGTGTATTACAGATATATTATGATGTTTCTTTTTCTGTGTGACTTATTTCAGTTAGAATCATCATACCTGAATCCACTCATTGTGCTGCTAAGGGCCTGATGACATAGATTTCATTGCTGAGTGATATTGCTTTGTAAGTAAATACCACAACTTCTTTATCCATTTTTCACTTTCTGCGATGTTGAACTTGTACTGTAAACGAGGTTCTTGTAAACAGAGGCGTCCCAAATTTTGGGGTGGCTTTGTCTTTTTGATTTTAATTTCCCTAAGCTATAGGACCATAAGTGGAAGTGCCCTAGGCTCTGTTGCTTTGTTTTTTAGATGTTTCAGGAAACACCATACACTTCTCCCGAGTGTCTGTTGGCAATTTACATCCCGCCCATCAGCATAACAAGGCTCCCAGTTCTCCATGTCCTGTCCTGCCTTTCTGGATTTTACACTTTTTTCAGATGGCCCTTTTGACCGGGGGGAAGTGAGACTTCATTGTAGTGAAGATTTCCTTTGCAAGCTTGCTTGGTTGGCCAAAAAGGGCGTATGCGTTTTTTCCTGAATATATTCAGGAAAAAACGCATACGCCCTTTTTGGCCAAGTGCATCATTGTGGACGTTCTGCCTCTTTTCCTATGCTTTCAATGCAATTCCAGTCTACCTCCTGAAATCGGTTTCCTGCAATTCTGCCCCGCTTTCAAGTCCTCTTGGCAGCCTTACTTCAGTATATTTTTGGACGATAGCTGTCATTTATAACTCTGCAGGTTTGTGAATTACAGTGTCCCTGAGCTCCTTTCTTCAACTCGCTTTCTTTTGAGCTGGCCGCAGCACCGCAGGATGTCTTCAGGCTCTAATCTGGTTCCGGCACGTCACGCTGAGCCTTTGGTTATTTCCTCTTCCTGGTGGGAAATGAGAGTTAAATTTGCCCGTCCAGACACCTCCAGCTAGTCTCTCATTGGTTCTCCCTATTCCTGTTCATCTTCCGCAGAAATTGCAAACTGGGCCAAACAGGAGGTTAAAGGCTCTGACTCTCGAAGTCGGGAGAGTGTTAGTAAAGCATCTGGAATGTTGCACCCGAGTACCAGGGGAGGAAAACTGAGACATATTTGAACACGTCTCCCGTTCACACGGTTGATCATACTCTGGGTTCCACATGCATGTTTTAGCTGAAGGAAGAATACCTTAAACCTGGAGAGTTGAAACCCGTGTAATGGGTACCATGCAATATGACTTCAAAGGGTCTTCATTTGCTCACCGAACCTCTCCAATCCTATCACTGCTGTGTTTATGCCCCTGTACACATACTTGATTCTCTTTTGGAGACATAGCAATCCATAGGTTTTAAGATACTTACTAGTCAGGTACATTCTTACGCGATTAATATGCGGTGTTGAGTCCATTTCGTTGAGCAAGGAGTAGCTCTTGTCTATTCCATATTTGGCTTAAGGAACTTTATCTGTGCTCATTTCAATCTCTGGTTTTATGCAGCACCCCAACTCACCTTTCCCCTTAAGCAAGCATAGGTTGGTTTTCTAAATTTGAGACCCTGTTCTGTTCTGTAATTCAGTTCCTGTGTAGCCAAGTTTACATTCCATGTATTACTGATATCTTATGATGTTTCTTTTTCTGTGTGACTCATTTCAGTTAGAATCATCATACCTGAATCCACTCATTGTGCTGCTACGGGCCTCATGACATAGATTTCATTGCTGAGTGATATTGCTTTGTAAGTAAATACCACAACTTCTTTATCCATTTTTCACTTTCTGCGATGTTGAACTTGTACTGTAAACGAGGTTCTTGTAAACAGAGGCGTCCCAAACTTTGGGGTGGCTGTGTCTTTTTGATTTTAATTTCCCTAAGCTATAGGACCATAAGTGGAAGTGCCCTAGGCTCTGTTGCTTTGTTTTTTAGATGTTTCAGGAAACACAATACACTTCTCCCGAGTGTCTGTTGGCAATTTACATCCCGCCCATCAGCATAACAAGGCTCCCAGTTCTCCATGGCCTGTCCTGCCTTTCTGGATTTTACACTTTTTTCAGATGGCCCTTTTGACCAGGGGGAAGTGAGACTTCATTGTAGTGCAGATTTCCTTTGCAAGCTTGCTTGGTTGGCCAAAAAGGGCGTATGCGTTTTTTCCTGAATATATTCAGGAAAAATATATTCAGGAAAATATATTCCTGAAAAATATATTCAGGAAAATATATTCCTGAATATATTCAGGAAAAAACGCATACGCCCTTTTTGGCCAAGTGCATCATTGTGGACGTTCTGCCTCTTTTCCTATGCTTTCAATGCAATTCCAGTCTACCTCCTGAAATCGGTTTCCTGCAATTCTGCCCCGCTTTCAAGTCCTCTTGGCAGCCTTACTTCAGTATAGTTTTGGACGATAGCTGTCATTTATAACTCTGCAGGTTTGTGAATTACAGTGCCCCTGAGCTCCTTTCTTCAACTCGCTTTCTTGTGAGCTGGCCGCAACACCACAGGATGGCTTCAGGCCCTAATCTGGTTCCGGCACGGCACGCTGAGCCTTTGGTTAATTCCTCTTCCTGGTGGGAAATGAGAGTTAAATTTGCCCGTCCAGACACCTCCAGCTAGTCTCTCATTGGTTCTCCCTATTCCTGTTCATCTTCCGCAGAAATTGCAAACTGGGCCAAACAGGAGGTTAAAGGGGCTGACTCTCCAAGTCGGGAGAGTGTTAGTAAAGCGTCTGGAATGTTGCACCCGAGTACCAGGGTACGAAAACTGAGACATATTTGAACATGTCTCCCGATCACATGGATGATCATACTCTGGGTTCCACATGCATGTTTTAGCTGTAGGAAGAATACCTTAAACCTGGGTAGTTGAAACCCGTGGAATGGGTACCATGCAATATGACTTCAAAGGGTCTTCATTTGCTCACCGAACCTCTCCAATCCTATCACTGCTGTGTTTATGCCCCTGTACACATGCTTGATTCTCTTTCGGAGACATAGCAATCCATAGGTTTTAAGATACTTACTAGTCAGGTACATTCTTAAGCGTTTAATATGCGGTGTTGAGTCTATTTCGTTGAGCAAGGAGTAGCTCTTGTCTATTCCATATTTGGCTTAAGGAACTTTACCTGTGCTCATTTCAATCTCTGGTTTTATGCAGCACCCCAACTCACCTTTCCCCTTAAGCAAGCATAAGTTGGTTTTCTAAATTTGAGACCCTGTTCTGTTTTGGAATTCAGTTCCTGTGTAGCCAAGTTTACATTCCGTGTATTAGTGATATCTTATGATGTTTCTTTTTCTGTGTGACTTATTTCAGTTAAAATCATCATACCTGAATCCACTCATTGTGCTGCTAAGGGCCTGATGACATAGATTTCATTGCTGAGTGATATTGCTTTGTAAGTAAATACCACAACTTCTTTATCCATTTTTCACTTTCTGCGATGTTGAACTTGTACTGTAAACGAGGTTCTTGTAAACAGAGGCGTCCCAAATTTTGGGGTGGCTTTGTCTTTTTGATTTTAATTTCCCTAAGCTATAGGACCATAAGTGGAAGTGCCCTAGGCTCTGTTGCTTTGTTTTTTAGATGTTTCAGGAAACACCATACACTTCTCCCGAGTGTCTGTTGGCAATTTACATCCGGCCCATCAGCATAACAAGGCTCCCAGTTCTCCATGTCCTGTCCTGCCTTTCTGGATTTTACACTTTTTTCAGATGGCCCTTTTGACCGGGGGGAAGTGAGACTTCATTGTAGTGAAGATTTCCTTTGCAAGCTTGCTTGGTTGGCCAAAAAGGGCGTATGCCTTTTTTCCTGAATATATTCAGGAAAAAACGCATACGCCCTTTTTGGCCAAGTGCATCATTGTGGACGTTCTGCCTCTTTTCCTATGCTTTCAATGCAATTCCAGTCTACCTCCTGAAATCGGTTTCCTGCAATTCTGCCCCGCTTTCAAGTCCTCTTGGCAGCCTTACTTCAGTATATTTTTGGACGATAGCTGTCATTTATAACTCTGCAGGTTTGTGAATTACAGTGCCCCTGAGCTCCTTTCTTCAACTCGCTTTCTTTTGAGCTGCCCGCAGCACCGCAGGATGTCTTCAGGCTCTAATCTGGTTCTGGCACGTCACGCTGAGCCTTTGGTTATTTCCTCTTCCTGGTGGGAAATGAGAGTTAAATTTGCCCGTCCAGACACCTCCAGCTAGTCTCTCATTGGTTCTCCCTATTCCTGTTCATCTTCCGCAGAAATTGCAAACTGGGCTAAACAGGAGGTTAAAGGCGCTGACTCTCGAAGTCGGGAGAGTGTTAGTAAAGCATCTGGAATGTTGCACCCGAGTACCAGGGGAGTAAAACTGAGACATATTTGAACACGTCTCCCGTTCACACGGTTGATCATACTCTGGGTTCCACATGCATGTTTTAGCTGAAGGAAGAATACCTTAAACCTGGAGAGTTGAAACCCGTGTAATGGGTACCATGCAATATGACTTCAAAGGGTCTTCATTTGCTCACCGAACCTCTCCAATCCTATCACTGCTGTGTTTATGCCCCTGTACACATACTTGATTCTCTTTTGGAGACATAGCAATCCATAGGTTTTAAGATACTTACTAGTCAGGTACATTCTTACGCGTTTAATATGCGGTGTTGAGTCCATTTCGTTGAGCAAGGAGTAGCTCTTGTCTATTCCATATTTGGCTTAAGGAACTTTATCTGTGCTCATTTCAATCTCTGGTTTTATGCAGCACCCCAACTCACCTTTCCCCTTAAGCAAGCATAGGTTGGTTTTCTAAATTTGAGACCCTGTTCTGTTCTGTAATTCAGTTCCTGTGTAGCCAAGTTTACATTCCGTGTATTACTGATATCTTATGATGTTTCTTTTTCTGTGTGACTTATTTCAGTTAGAATCATCATACCTGAATCCACTCATTGTGCTGCTACGGGCCTCATGACATAGATTTCATTGCTGAGTGATATTGCTTTGTAAGTAAATACCACAACTTCTTTATCCATTTTTCACTTTCTGCGATGTTGAACTTGTACTGTAAACGAGGTTCTTGTAAACAGAGGCGTCCCAAACTTTGGGGTGGCTGTGTCTTTTTGATTTTAATTTCCCTAAGCTATAGGACCATAAGTGGAAGTGCCCTAGGCTCTGTTGCTTTGTTTTTTAGATGTTTCAGGAAACACAATACACTTCTCCCGAGTGTCTGTTGGCAATTTACATCCCGCCCATCAGCATAACAAGGCTCCCAGTTCTCCATGGCCTGTCCTGCCTTTCTGGATTTTACACTTTTTTCAGATGGCCCTTTTGACCAGGGGGAAGTGAGACTTCATTGTAGTGCAGATTTCCTTTGCAAGCTTGCTTGGTTGGCCAAAAAGGGCGTATGCGTTTTTTCCTGAATATATTCAGGAAAAATATATTCAGGAAAATATATTCCTGAAAAATATATTCAGGAAAATATATTCCTGAATATATTCAGGAAAAAACGCATACGCCCTTTTTGGCCAAGTGCATCATTGTGGACGTTCTGCCTCTTTTCCTATGCTTTCAATGCAATTCCAGTCTACCTCCTGAAATCGGTTTCCTGCAATTCTGCCCCGCTTTCAAGTCCTCTTGGCAGCCTTACTTCAGTATAGTTTTGGACGATAGCTGTCATTTATAACTCTGCAGGTTTGTGAATTACAGTGCCCCTGAGCTCCTTTCTTCAACTCGCTTTCTTGTGAGCTGGCCGCAACACCGCAGGATGGCTTCAGGCCCTAATCTGGTTCCGGCACGGCACGCTGAGCCTTTGGTTAATTCCTCTTCCTGGTGGGAAATGAGAGTTAAATTTGCCCGTCCAGACACCTCCAGCTAGTCTCTCATTGGTTCTCGCTATTCCTGTTCATCTTCCGCAGAAATTGCAAACTGGGCCAAACAGGAGGTTAAAGGGGCTGACTCTCCAAGTCGGGAGAGTGTTAGTAAAGCGTCTGGAATGTTGCACCCGAGTACCAGGGTACGAAAACTGAGACATATTTGAACATGTCTCCCGATCACATGGATGATCATACTCTGGGTTCCACATGCATGTTTTAGCTGTAGGAAGAATACCTTAAACCTGGGTAGTTGAAACCCGTGGAATGGGTACCATGCAATATGACTTCAAAGGGTCTTCATTTGCTCACCGAACCTCTCCAATCCTATCACTGCTGCGTTTATGCCCCTGTACACATGCTTGATTCTCTTTCGGAGACATAGCAATCCATAGGTTTTAAGATACTTACTAGTCAGGTACATTCTTAAGCGTTTAATATGCGGTGTTGAGTCTATTTCGTTGAGCAAGGAGTAGCTCTTGTCTATTCCATATTTGGCTTAAGGAACTTTACCTGTGCTCATTTCAATCTCTGGTTTTATGCAGCACCCCAACTCACCTTTCCCCTTAAGCAAGCATGAGTTGGTTTTCTAAATTTGAGACCCTGTTCTGTTTTGGAATTCAGTTCCTGTGTAGCCAAGTTTACATTCCGTGTATTACTGATATCTTATGATGTTTCTTTTTCTGTGTGACTTATTTCAGTTAGAATCATCATACCTGAATCCACTCATTGTGCTGCTAAGGGCCTGATGACATAGATTTCATTGCTGAGTGATATTGCTTTGTAAGTAAATACCACAACTTCTTTATCCATTTTTCACTTTCTGCGATGTTGAACTTGTATTGTAAACGAGGTTCTTGTAAACAGAGGCGTCCCAAATTTTGGGGTGGCTTTGTCTTTTTGATTTTAATTTCCCTAAGCTATAGGACCATAAGTGGAAGTGCCCTAGGCTCTGTTGCTTTGTTTTTTAGATGTTTCAGGAAACACCATACACTTCTCCCGAGTGTCTGTTGGCAATTTACATCCCGCCCATCAGCATAACAAGGCTCCCAGTTCTCCATGTCCTGTCCTGCCTTTCTGGATTTTACACTTTTTTCAGATGGCCCTTTTGACCGGGGGGAAGTGAGACTTCATTGTAGTGAAGATTTCCTTTGCAAGCTTGCTTGGTTGGCCAAAAAGGGCGTATGCGTTTTTTCCTGAATATATTCAGGAAAAAACGCATACGCCCTTTTTGGCCAAGTGCATCATTGTGGACGTTCTGCCTCTTTTCCTATGCTTTCAATGCAATTCCAGTCTACCTCCTGAAATCGGTTTCCTGCAATTCTGCCCCGCTTTCAAGTCCTCTTGGCAGCCTTACTTCAGTATATTTTTGGACGATAGCTGTCATTTATAACACTGCAGGTTTGTGAATTACAGTGCCCCTGAGCTCCTTTCTTCAACTCACTTTCTTTGAGCTGGCCGCAACACCGCAGGATGGCTTCAGGCCCTAATCTGGTTCCGGCACGGCACGCTGAGCCTTTGGTTATTTCCTCTTCCTGGTGGGAAATGAGAGTTAAATTTGCCCGTCCAGACACCTCCAGCTAGTCTCTCATTGGTTCTCCCTATTCCTGTTCATCTTCCGCAGAAATTGCAAACTGGGCCAAACAGTAGGTTAAAGGCGCTGACTCTCCAAGTCGGGGGAGTGTTAGTAAAGCATCTGGAATGTTGCACCCGAGTACCAGGGGAGGAAAACTGAGACATATTTGAACACGTCTCCCGTTCACACGGTTGATCATACTCTGGGTTCCACATGCATGTTTTAGCTGAAGGAAGAATACCTTAAACCTGGAGAGTTGAGACCCGTGTAATGGGTACCATGCAATATGACTTCAAAGGGTCTTCATCTGCTCACCGAACCTCTCCAATCCTATCACTGCTGCGTTTATGCCCCTGTACACACGCTTGATTCTCTTTTGGAGACATAGCAATCCATAGGTTTTAAGATACTTACTAGTCAGGTACATTCTTAGGCGTTTAATATGGGATGTTGAGTCCATTTCGTTGAGCAAGGAGTAGCTCTTGTCTATTCCATATTTGGCTTAAGGAACTTTACCTGTGCTCATTTCAATCTCTGGTTTTATGCAGCACCCCAACTCACCTTTCCCCTTAAGCAAGCATAAGTTGGTTTTCTAAATTTGAGACGCTGTTCTGTTTTGGAATTCAGTTCCTGTGTAGCCAAGTTTACATTCCGTGTATTAGTGATATCTTATGATGTTTCTTTTTCTGTGTGACTTATTTCAGTTAGAATCATCATACCTGAATCCACTCATTGTGCTGCTAAGGGCCTGATGACATAGATTTCATTGCTGAGTGATATTGCTTTGTAAGGAAATACCACAACTTCTTTATCCATTTTTCACTTTCTGCGATGTTGAACTTGTACTGTAAACGAGGTTCTTGTAAACAGAGGCGTCCCAAACTTTGGGGTGGCTGTGTCTTTTTGATTTTAATTTCCCTAAGCTATAGGACCATAAGTGGAAGTGCCCTAGGCTCTGTTGCTTTGTTTTTTAGATGTTTCAGGAAACACCATACACTTCTCCCGAGTGTCTGTTGGCAATTTACATCCCACCCATCAGCATAACAAGGCTCCCAGTTCTCCATGGCCTGTCCTGCCTTGCTGGATTTTACACTTTTTTCAGATGGCCCTTTTGACCGGGGGGAAGTGAGACTTCATTGTAGTGCAGATGTCCTTTGCAAGCTTGCTTGGTTGGCCAAAAAGGGCGTATGCGTTTTTTCCTGAATATATTCAGGAAAAAAGGCATACGCCCTTTTTGGCCAAGTGCATCATTGTGGACGTTCTGCCTCTTTTCCTATGCTTTCAATGCAATTCCAGTCTACCTCCTGAAATCGGTTTCCTGCAATTCTGCCCCGCTTTCAAGTCCTCTTGGCAGCCTTACTTCAGTATATTTTTGGACGATAGCTGTCATTTATAACTCTGCAGGTTTGTCAATTACAGTGCCCCTGAGCTCCTTTCTTCAACTCGCTTTCTTTTGAGCTGGCCGCAACACCGCAGGATGGCTTCAGGCTCTAATCTGGTTCCGGCACGGCACGCTGAGCCTTTGGTTATTTCCTCTTCCTGGTGAGAAATGAGAGTTAAATTTGCCTGTCCAGACACCTCCAGCTAGTCTCTCAGTGGTTCTCCCTATTCCTGTTCATCTTCCGCAGAAATTGCAAACTGGGCCAAACAGGAGTTTAAAGGCGCTGACTCTCCAAGTCGGGAGAGTGTTAGTAAAGCATCTGGAATGTTGCACCCGAGTACTAGGGGAGGAAAACTGAGATATATTTGAACACGTCTCCCGTTCACATGGTTGATCATACTCTGGGTTCCACATGCATGTTTTAGCTGAAGGAAGAATACCTTAAACCTGGAGAGTTGAGACGCGTGTAATGGGTACCATGCAATATGACTTCAAAGGGTCTTCATTTGCTCACCGAACCTCTCCAATCCTATCACTGCTGCGTTTATGCCCCTGTACACACGTTTGACTCTCTTTTGGAGACATAGCAATCCATAGGTTTTAAGATACTTACTAGTCAGGTACATTCTTAGGCGTTTAATATGGGGTGTTGAGTCCATTTCGTTGAGCAAGGAGTAGCTGTTGTCTTTTCCATACTTGGCTTAAGGAACTTTATCTGTGCTCATTTCAATCTCTGGTTTTATGCAGCACCCCAACTCACCTTTCCCCTTAAGCAAGCATAAGTTGGTTTTCTAAATTTGAGACGCTGTTCTGTTTTGGAATTCAGTTCCTGTGTAGCCAAGTTTACATTCCGTGTATTAGTGATATCTTATGATGTTTCTTTTTCTGTGTGACTTATTTCAGTTAGAATCATCATACCTGAATCCACTCATTGTGCTGCTAAGGGCCTGATGACATAGATTTCATTGCTGAGTGATATTGCTTTGTAAGTAAATACCACAACTTCTTTATCCATTTTTCACTTTCTGCGATGTTGAACTTGTACTGTAAACGAGGTTCTTGTAAACAGAGGCGTCCCAAACTTTGGGGTGGCTGTGTCTTTTTGATTTTAATTTCCCTAAGCTATAGAACCATAAGTGGAAGTGCCCTAGGCTCTGTTGCTTTGTTTTTTAGATGTTTCAGGAAACACCATACACTTCTCCCGATTGTCTGTTGGCAATTTACATCCCGCCCATCAGCATAACAAGGCTCCCAGTTCTCCATGGCCTGTCCTGCCTTTCTGGATTTTACACTTTTTTCAGATGGTCCTTTTGACCGGGGGGAAGTGAGACTTCATTGTAGTGCAGATTTCCTTTGCAAGTTTGCTTGGTTGGCCAAAAAGGGCATATGCGTTTTTTCCTGAATATATTCAGGAAAAAACGCATATGCCCTTTTCGGCCAAGTGCATCATTGTGGACGTTCTGCCTCTTTTCCTATGCTTTCAATGCAATTCCAGTCTACCTCCTGAAATCGGTTTCCTGCAATTCTGCCCCGCTTTCAAGTCCTCTTGGCAGCCTTACTTCAGTATATTTTTGGACGATAGCTGTCATTTATAACTCTGCAGGTTTGTGAATTACAGTGCCCCTGAGCTCCTTTCTTCAACTCGCTTTCTTTTGAGCTGGCCGCAACACTGCAGGATGGCTTCAGGCTCTAATCTGGTTCCGGGACGGCACGCTGAGCATTTGGTTATTTCCTCTTCCTGGTGGGAAATGAGAGTTAAATTTGCCCGCCCAGACACCTCCAGCTAGTCTCTCATTGGTTCTCCCTATTCCTGTTCATCTTCCGCAGAAATTGCAAACTGGGCCAAACAGGAGGTTAAAGGCGCTGACTCTCCAAGTCGGGAGAGTGTTAGTAAAGCATCTGGAATGTTGCACCCGAGTACCAGGGGAGGAAAACTGAGACATATTTGAACACGTCTCCCGTTCACACAGTTGATCATACTCTGGGTTCCACATGCATGTTTTAGCTGAAGGAAGAATACCTTAAACCTGGAGAGTTGAGACCCGTGTAATTGGTACCATGCAATATGACTTCAAAGGGTCTTCATCTGCTCACCGAACCTCTCCAATCCTATCACTGCTGCGTTTATGCCCCTGTACACACGCTTGATTCTCTTTTGGAGACATAGCAATCCATAGGTTTTAAGATACTTACTAGTCAGGTACATTCTTAGGTGTTTAATATGGGATGTTGAGTCCATTTCGTTGAGCAAGGAGTAGCTCTTGTCTATTCCATATTTGGCTTAAGGAACTTTATCTGTGCTCATTTCAATCTCTGGTTTTATGCAGCACCCCAACTCACCTTTCCCCTTAAGCAAGCATAAGTTGGTTTTCTAAATTTGAGACGCTGTTCTGTTTTGGAATTCAGTTCCTGTGTAGCCAAGTTTACATTCCGTGTATTAGTGATATCTTATGATGTTTCTTTTTCTGTGTGACTTATTTCAGTTAGAATCATCATACCTGAATCCACTCATTGTGCTGCTAAGGGCCTGATGACATAGATTTCATTGCTGAGTGATATTGCTTTGTAAGTAAATACCACAACTTCTTTATCCATTTTTCACTTTCTGCGATGTTGAACTTGTACTGTAAACGAGGTTCTTGTAAACAGAGTCGTCCCAAACTTTGGGGTGGCTGTGTCTTTTGAATTTAATTTCCCTAAGCTATAGGACCATAAGTGGAAGTGCCCTAGGCTCTGTTGCTTTGTTTTTTAGATGTTTCAGGAAACACCATACACTTCTCCCGAGTGTCTGTTGGCAATTTACATCCCGCCCATCAGCATAACAAGGCTCCCAGTTCTCCATGGCCTGTCCTGCCTTGCTGGATTTTACACTTTTTTCAGATGGCCCTTTTGACCGGGGGAAAGTGAGACTTCATTGTAGTGCAGATTTCCTTTGCAAGCTTGCTTGGTTGGCCAAAAAGGGCGTATGCGTTTTTTCCTGAATATATTCAGGAAAAAACGCATACGCCCTTTTTGGCCAAGTGCATCATTGTGGACGTTCTGCCTCTTTTCCTATGCTTTCAATGCAATTCCAGTCTACCTCCTGAAATCGGTTTCCTGCAATTCTGCCCCGCTTTCAAGTCCTCTTGGCAGCCTTACTTCAGTATATTTTTGGACGATAGCTGTCATTTATAACACTGCAGGTTTGTGAATTACAGTGCCCCTGAGCTCCTTTCTTCAACTCACTTTCTTTTGAGCTGGCCGCAACACCGCAGGATGGCTTCAGGCCCTAATCTGGTTCCGGCACGGCACGCTGAGCCTTTGGTTATTTCCTCTTCCTGGTGGGAAATGAGAGTTAAATTTGCCCGCCCAGACACCTCCAGCTAGTCTCTCATTGGTTCTCCCTATTCCTGTTCATCTTCCGCAGAAATTGCAAACTGGGCCAAACAGGAGGTTAAAGGCGCTGACTCTCCTAGTCGGGAGAGTGTTAGTAAAGCATCTGGAATGTTGCACCCGAGTACCAGGGGAGGAAAACTGAGACATATTTGAACACGTCTCCCGTTCACACGGTTGATCATACTCTGGGTTCCACATGCATGTTTTAGCTGAAGGAAGAATACCTTAAACCTGGAGAGTTGAGACCCGTGTAATGGGTACCATGCAATATGACTTCAAAGGGTCTTCATCTGCTCACCGAACCTCTCCAATCCTATCACTGCTGCGTTTATGCCCCTGTACACACGCTTGATTCTCTTATGGAGACATAGCAATCCATAGGTTTTAAGATACTTACTAGTCAGGTACATTCTTAGGCGTTTAATATGGGATGTTGAGTCCATTTCGTTGAGCAAGGAGTAGCTCTTGTCTATTCCATATTTGGCTTAAGGAACTTTATCTGTGCTCATTTCAATCTCTGGTTTTATGCAGCACCCCAACTCACCTTTCCCCTTAAGCAAGCATAAGTTGGTTTTCTAAATTTGAGACGCTGTTCTGTTTTGGAATTCAGTTCCTGTGTAGCCAAGTTTACATTCCGTGTATTAGTGATATCTTATGATGTTTCTTTTTCTGTGTGACTTATTTCAGTTAGAATCATCATACCTGAATCCACTCATTGTGCTGCTAAGGGCCTGATGACATAGATTTCATTGCTGAGTGATATTGCTTTGTAAGTAAATACCACAACTTCTTTATCCATTTTTCACTTTCTGCGATGTTGAACTTGTACTGTAAACGAGGTTCTTGTAAACAGAGGCGTCCCAAACTTTGGGGTGGCTGTGTCTTTTTGATTTTAATTTCCCTAAGCTATAGGACCATAAGTGGAAGTGCCCTAGGCTCTGTTGCTTTGTTTTTTAGATGTTTCAGGAAACACCATACACTTCTCCCGAGTGTCTGTTGGCAATTTACATCCCGCCCATCAGCATAACAAGGCTCCCAGTTCTCCATGGCCTGTCCTGCCTTGCTGGATTTTACACTTTTTTCAGATGGCCCTTTTGACCGGGGGAAAGTGAGACTTCATTGTAGTGCAGATTTCCTTTGCAAGCTTGCTTGGTTGGCCAAAAAGGGCGTATGCGTTTTTTCCTGAATATATTCAGGAAAAAACGCATACGCCCTTTTTGGCCAAGTGCATCATTGTGGACGTTCTGCCTCTTTTCCTATGCTTTCAATGCAATTCCAGTCTACCTCCTGAAATCGGTTTCCTGCACTTCTGCTCCGCCTTTCAAGTCCTCTTGGCAGCCTTACTTCAGTATATTTTTGGACGATAGCTGTCATTTATAACACTGCAAGTTTGTGAATTACAGTGCCCCTGAGCTCCTTTCTTCAACTCACTTTCTTTTCAGCTGGCCGCAACACCGCAGGATGGCTTCAGGCTCTAATCTGGTTCCGGCACGACACGCTGAGCCTTTGGTTATTTCCTCTTCCTGGTGGGAAATGAGAGTTAAATTTGCCCGTCCAGACACCTCCAGCTAGTCTCTCATTGGTTCTCCCTATTCCTGTTCATCTTCCGCAGAAATTGCAAACTGGGCCAAACAGGAGGTTAAAGGCGCTGACTCTCCAAGTCGGGAGAGTGTTAGTAAAGCATCTGGAATGTTGCACCCGAGTACCAGGGGAGGAAAACTGAGACATATTTGAACACGTCTCCCGTTCACACGGTTGATCATACTCTGGGTTCCACATGCATGTTTTAGCTGAAGGAAGAATACCTTAAACGTAGAGAGTTGAGACCCGTGTAATGGGTACCATGCAATATGAATTCAAAGGGTCTTCATCTGCTCACCGAACCTCTCCAATCCTATCACTGCTGCGTTTATGCCCCTGTACACACGCTTGATTCTCTTTTGGAGACATAGCAATCCATAGGTTTTAAGATACTTACTAGTCAGGTACATTCTTAGGCGTTTAATATGGGATGTTGAGTCCATTTCGTTGAGCAAGGAGTAGCTCTTGTCTATTCCATATTTGGCTTAAGGAACTTTATCTGTGCTCATTTCAATCTCTGGTTTTATGCAGCACCCCAACTCACCTTTCCCCTTAAGCAAGCATAAGTTGGTTTTCTAAATTTGAGACGCTGTTCTGTTTTGGAATTCAGTTCCTGTGTAGCCAAGTTTACATTCCGTGTATTAGTGATATCTTATGATGTTTCTTTTTCTGTGTGACTTATTTCAGTTAGAATCATCATACCTGAATCCACTCATTGTGCTGCTAAGGGCCTGATGACATAGATTTCATTGCTGAGTGATATTGCTTTGTAAGTAAATACCACAACTTCTTTATCCATTTTTCACTTTCTGCGATGTTGAACTTGTACTGTAAACGAGGTTCTTGTAAACAGAGGCGTCCCAAACTTTGGGGTGGCTGTGTCTTTTTGATTTTAATTTCCCTAAGCTATAGGACCATAAGTGGAAGTGCCCTAGGCTCTGTTGCTTTGTTTTTTAGATGTTTCAGGAAACACCATACACTTCTCCCGAGTGTCTGTTGGCAATTTACATCCCGCCCATCAGCATAACAAGGCTCCCAGTTCTCCATGGCCTGTCCTGCCTTGCTGGATTTTACACTTTTTTCAGATGGCCCTTTTGACCGGGGGGAAGTGAGACTTCATTGTAGTGCAGATTTCCTTTGCAAGCTTGCTTGGTTGGCCAAAAAGGGCGTATGCGTTTTTTCCTGAATATATTCAGGAAAAAACGCATACGTCCTTTTTGGCCAAGTGCATCATTGTGGACGTTCTGCCTCTTTTCCTATGCTTTCAATGCAATTCCAGTCTACCTCCTGAAATCGGTTTCCTGCAATTCTGCCCCGCTTTCAAGTCCTCTTGGCAGCCTTACTTCAGTATATTTTTGGACGATAGCTGTCATTTATAACACTGCAGGTTTGTGAATTACAGTGCCCCTGAGCTCCTTTCTTCAACTCACTTTCTTTTGAGCTGGCCGCAACACCGCAGGATGGCTTCAGGCCCTAATCTGGTTCCGGCACGGCACGCTGGGCCTTTGGTTATTTCCTCTTCCTGGTGGGAAATGAGAGTTAAATTTGCCCGTCCAGACACCTCCAGCTAGTCTCTCATTGGTTCTCCCTATTCCTGTTCATCTTCCGCAGAAATTGCAAACTGGGCCAAACAGGAGGTTAAAGGCGCTGACTCTCCAAGTCGGGAGAGTGTTAGTAAAGCATCTGGAATGTTGCACCCGAGTACCAGGGGAGGAAAACTGAGACATATTTGAACACGTCTCCCGTTCACACGGTTGATCATACTCTGGGTTCCACATGCATGTTTTAGCTGAAGGAAGAATACCTTAAACCTGGAGAGTTGAGACCCGTGTAATGGGTACCATGCAATATGACTTCAAAGGGTCTTCATCTGCTCACCGAACCTCTCCAATCCTATCACTGCTGCGTTTATGCCCCTGTACACACGCTTGATTCTCTTATGGAGACATAGCAATCCATAGGTTTTAAGATACTTACTAGTCAGGTACATTTTTAGGCGTTTAATACGGGATGTTGAGTCCATTTCGTTGAGCAAGGAGTAGCTCTTGTCTATTCCATATTTGGCTTAAGGAACTTTATCTGTGCTCATTTCAATCTCTGGTTTTATGCAGCACCCCAACTCACCTTTCCCCTTAAGCAAGCATAAGTTGGTTTTCTAAATTTGAGACCATGTTCTGTTCTGTAATTCAGTTCCTCTGTAGCCAAGTTTACATTCCGTGTATTAGTGATATCTTATGATGTTTCTTTTTCTGTGTGATTTATTTCAGTTAGAATCATCGTACCTGAATCCACTCATTATGCTGCTATGGGCCTGATGACATAGATTTCATTGCTGAGTGATACTGCATTGTAAGTAAGTACCACAAGTTCTTTATCCATTTATCAGTTTCTGCGATGTTGAACTTGTACTGTAAACGAGGTTCTTGTAAACAGAGGCGTCCCAAACTTTGGGGTGGCTGTGTCTTTTTGATTTTAATTTCCCTAAGCTATAGGACCATAAGTGGAAGTGCCCTAGGCTCTGTTGCTTTGTTTTTTAGATGTTTCAGGAAACACCATACACTTCTCCCGAGTGTCTGTTGGCAATTTACATCCCACCCATCAGCATAACAAGGCTCCCAGTTCTCCATGGCCTGTCCTGCCTTGCTGGATTTTACACTTTTTCCAGATGGCCCTTTTGACTGGGGGGAAGTGAGACTTCATTGTAGTGCAGATTTCCTTTGCAAGCTTGCTTGGTTGGCCAAAAAGTGTGTATGCGTTTTTTCCTGAATATATTCAGGAAAAAACGCATACGCCCTTTTTGGCCAAGTGCATCATTGTGGACGTTCTGCCTCTTTTCCTATGCTTTCAATGCAATTCCAGTCTACCTCCTGAAATCGGATTCCTGCAATTCTGCCCCGCTTTAAAGTCCTCTTGGCAGCCTTACTTCAGTATATTTTTGGACGATAGCTGTCATTTATAACTCTGCAGGTTTGTGAATTACAGTGACCCTGAGCTCCTTTCTTCAACTCGCTTTCTTGTGAGCTGGCCGCAACACCACAGGATGGCTTCAGGCCCTAATCTGGTTCCGGCACAGCACGCTGAGCCTTTGGTTATTTCCGCTTCCTGGTGGGAAATGAGATTTAAATTTGCCCGTCCAGACACCTCCAGCTAGTCTCTCATTGGTTCTCGCTATTCCTGTTCATCTTCCGCAGAAATTGCAAACTGGGCCAAACAGGAGGTTAAAGGGACTGACTCTCCAAGTTGGGAGAGTGTTAGTAAAGCGTCTGGAATGTTGCACCCGAGTACCAGGGGAGGAAAACTGAGACATATTTGAACACGTCTCCCGATCACATGGTTGATCATACTCTGGGTTCCAAATGCATGTTTTAGCTGTAGGAAGAATACCTTAAACCTGGGTAGTTGAAACCCGTGGAATGGGTACCATGCAATATGACTTCAAAGGGTCTTCATTTGCTCACCGAACCTCTCCAATCCTATCACTGCTGCGTTTATGCCCCTGTACACATGCTTGATTCTCTTTCGGAGACATAGCAATCCATAGGTTTTAAGATACTTACTAGTCAGGTACATTCTTAGGCGTTTAATATGGGATGTTGAGTCCATTTCATTGAGCAAGGAGTAGCTCTTGTCTATTCCATATTTGGCTTAAGGAACTTTATCTGTGCTCATTTCAATCTCTGGTTTTATGCAGCACCCCAACTCACCTTTCCCCTTAAGCAAGCATAAGTTGGTTTTCTAAATTTGAGACGCTGTTCTGTTTTGGAATTCAGTTCCTGTGTAGCCAAGTTTACATTCCGTGTATTAGTGATATCTTATGATGTTTCTTTTTCTGTGTGACTTATTTCAGTTAGAATCATCATACCTGAATCCACTCATTGTGCTGCTAAGGGCCTGATGACATAGATTTCATTGCTGAGTGATATTGCTTTGTAAGTAAATACCACAACTTCTTTATCAATTTTTCACTTTCTGTGATGTTGAACTTGTACTGTAAACGAGGTTCTTGTAAACAGAGGCGTCCCAAACTTTGGGGTGGCTGTGTCTTTTTGATTTTAATTTCCCTAAGCTATAGGACCATAAGTGGAAGTGCCCTAGGCTCTGTTGCTTTGTTTTTTAGATGTTTCAGGAAACACCATACACTTCTCCCGAGTGTCTGTTGGCAATTTACATCCCGCCCATCAGCATAAAAAGGCTCCCAGTTCTCCATGGCCTGTCCTGCCTTGCTGGGTTTTACACTTTTTTCAGATGGCCCTTTTGACCGGGGGGAAGTGAGACTTCATTGTAGTGCAGATTTCCTTTGCAAGCTTGCTTGGTTGGCCAAAAAGGGCGTATGCGTTTTTTCCTGAATATATTCAGGAAAAAACGCATACGCCCTTTTTGGCCAAGTGCATCATTGTGGACGTTCTGCCTCTTTTCCTATGCTTTCAATGCAATTCCAGTCTACCTCCTGAAATCGGTTTCCTGCAATTCTGCCCCGCTTTCAAGTCCTCTTGGCAGCCTTACTTCAGTATATTTTTGGACGATAGCTGTCATTTATAACTCTGCAGGTTTGTGAATTACAGTGCCCCTGAGCTCCTTTCTTCAACTCGCTTTCTTTTGAGCTGGCCGCAACACCGCAGGATGGCTTCAGGCTCTAATCTGGTTCTGGCACGGCACGCTGAGCCTTTGGTTATTTCCTCTTCCTGGTGGGAAATGAGAGTTAAATTTGCCCGTCCAGACACCTCCAGCTAGTCTCTCATTTGTTCTCCCTATTCCTGTTCATCTTCCGCAGAAATTGCAAACTGGGCCAAACAGGAGGTTAAAGGCGCTGACTCTCCAAGTCGGGAGAGTGTTAGTAAAGCATCTGGAATGTTGCACCCGAGTACCAGGGGAGGAAAACTGAGACATATTTGAACACGTCTCCCGTTCACACGGTTGATCATACTCTGGGTTCCACATGCATGTTTTAGCTGAAGGAGGAATACCTTAAACCTGGAGAGTTGAGACCCGTGTAATGGGAACCATGCAATATGACTTCAAAGGGTCTTCATTTGCTCACCGAACCTCTCCAATCCTATCACTGCTGCGTTTATGCCCCTGTACACACGCTTGATTCTCTTTTGGAGACATAGCAATCCATAGGTTTTAAGATACTTACTAGTCAGGTACATTCTTAGGCGTTTAATATGGGATGTTGAGTCCATTTCGTTGAGCAAGGAGTAGCTCTTGTCTATTCCATATTTGGCTTAAGGAACTTTATCTGTGCTCATTTCAATCTCTGGTTTTATGCAGCACCCCAACTCACCTTTCCCCTTAAGCAAGCATAAGTTGGTTTTCTAAATTTGAGACGCTGTTCTGTTTTGGAATTCAGTTCCTGTGTAGCCAAGTTTACATTCCGTGTATTAGTGATATCTTATGATGTTTCTTTTTCTGTGTGACTTATTTCAGTTAGAATCATCATACCTGAATCCACTCATTGTGCTGCTAAGGGCCTGATGACATAGATTTCATTGCTGAGTGATATTGCTTTGTAAGTAAATACCACAACTTCTTTATCCATTTTTCACTTTCTGCGATGTTGAACTTGTACTGTAAACGAGGTTCTTGTAAACAGAGGCGTCCCAAACTTTGGGGTGGCTGTGTCTTTTTGATTTTAATTTCCCTAAGCTATAGGACCATAAGTGGAAGTGCCCTAGGCTCTGTTGCTTTGTTTTTTAGATGTTTCAGGAAACACCATACACTTCTCCCGAGTGTCTGTTGGCAATTTACATCCCGCCCATCAGCATAACAAGGCTCCCAGTTCTCCATGGCCTGTCCTGCCTTGCTGGATTTTACACTTTTTTCAGATGGCCCTTTTGACCGGGGGGAAGTGAGACTTCATTGTAGTGCAGATTTCCTTTGCAAGCTTGCTTGGTTGGCCAAAAAGGGCGTATGCGTTTTTTCCTGAATATATTCAGGAAAAAA
This sequence comes from Globicephala melas, assembly GCF_963455315.2. Taxonomy (NCBI): domain Eukaryota; kingdom Metazoa; phylum Chordata; class Mammalia; order Artiodactyla; family Delphinidae; genus Globicephala; species Globicephala melas. Next base: position 727,173 of record NW_027207292.1, read on the forward strand.
CGCATACGTCCTTTTTGGCCAAGTGCATCATTGTGGACGTTCTGCCTCTTTTCCTATGCTTTCAATGCAATTCCAGTCTACCTCCTGAAATCGGTTTCCTGCAATTCTGCCCCGCTTTCAAGTCCTCTTGGCAGCCTTACTTCAGTATATTTTTGGACGATAGCTGTCATTTATAACACTGCAGGTTTGTGAATTACAGTGCCCCTGAGCTCCTTTCTTCAACTCACTTTCTTTTGAGCTGGCCGCAACACCGCAGGATGGCTTCAGGCCCTAATCTGGTTCCGGCACGGCACGCTGAGCCTTTGGTTATTTCCTCTTCCTGGTGGGAAATGAGAGTTAAATTTGCCCGTCCAGACACCTCCAGCTAGTCTCTCATTGGTTCTCCCTATTCCTGTTCATCTTCCGCAGAAATTGCAAACTGGGCCAAACAGGAGGTTAAAGGCGCTGACTCTCCAAGTCGGGAGAGTGTTAGTAAAGCATCTGGAATGTTGCACCCGAGTACCAGGGGAGGAAAACTGAGACATATTTGAACACGTCTCCCGTTCACACGGTTGATCATACTCTGGGTTCCACATGCATGTTTTAGCTGAAGGAAGAATACCTTAAACCTGGAGAGTTGAGACCCGTGTAATGGGTACCATGCAATATGACTTCAAAGGGTCTTCATCTGCTCACCGAACCTCTCCAATCCTATCACTGCTGCGTTTATGCCCCTGTACACACGCTTGATTCTCTTATGGAGACATAGCAATCCATAGGTTTTAAGATACTTACTAGTCAGGTACATTTTTAGGCGTTTAATACGGGATGTTGAGTCCATTTCGTTGAGCAAGGAGTAGCTCTTGTCTATTCCATATTTGGCTTAAGGAACTTTATCTGTGCTCATTTCAATCTCTGGTTTTATGCAGCACCCCAACTCACCTTTCCCCTTAAGCAAGCATAAGTTGGTTTTCTAAATTTGAGACCATGTTCTGTTCTGTAATTCAGTTCCTGTGTAGCCAAGTTTACATTCCGTGTATTAGTGATATCTTATGATGTTTCTTTTTCTGTGTGATTTATTTCAGTTAGAATCATCGTACCTGAATCCACTCATTATGCTGCTATGGGCCTGATGACATAGATTTCATTGCTGAGTGATACTGCATTGTAAGTAAGTACCACAAGTTCTTTATCCATTTTTCAGTTTCTGCGATGTTGAACTTGTACTGTAAACGAGGTTCTTGTAAACAGAGGCGTCCCAAACTTTGGGGTGGCTGTGTCTTTTTGATTTTAATTTCCCTAAGCTATAGGACCATAAGTGGAAGTGCCCTAGGCTCTGTTGCTTTGTTTTTTAGATGTTTCAGGAAACACCATACACTTCTCCCGAGTGTCTGTTGGCAATTTACATCCCACCCATCAGCATAACAAGGCTCCCAGTTCTCCATGGCCTGTCCTGCCTTGCTGGATTTTACACTTTTTCCAGATGGCCCTTTTGACTGGGGGGAAGTGAGACTTCATTGTAGTGCAGATTTCCTTTGCAAGCTTGCTTGGTTGGCCAAAAAGGGTGTATGCGTTTTTTCCTGAATATATTCAGGAAAAAACGCATACGCCCTTTTTGGCCAAGTGCATCATTGTGGACGTTCTGCCTCTTTTCCTATGCTTTCAATGCAATTCCAGTCTACCTCCTGAAATCGGATTCCTGCAATTCTGCCCCGCTTTAAAGTCCTCTTGGCAGCCTTACTTCAGTATATTTTTGGACGATAGCTGTCATTTATAACTCTGCAGGTTTGTGAATTACAGTGACCCTGAGCTCCTTTCTTCAACTCGCTTTCTTGTGAGCTGGCCGCAACACCACAGGATGGCTTCAGGCCCTAATCTGGTTCCGGCACAGCACGCTGAGCCTTTGGTTATTTCCGCTTCCTGGTGGGAAATGAGATTTAAATTTGCCCGTCCAGACACCTCCAGCTAGTCTCTCATTGGTTCTCGCTATTCCTGTTCATCTTCCGCAGAAATTGCAAACTGGGCCAAACAGGAGGTTAAAGGGACTGACTCTCCAAGTTGGGAGAGTGTTAGTAAAGCGTCTGGAATGTTGCACCCGAGTACCAGGGGAGGAAAACTGAGACATATTTGAACACGTCTCCCGATCACATGGTTGATCATACTCTGGGTTCCAAATGCATGTTTTAGCTGTAGGAAGAATACCTTAAACCTGGGTAGTTGAAACCCGTGGAATGGGTACCATGCAATATGACTTCAAAGGGTCTTCATTTGCTCACCGAACCTCTCCAATCCTATCACTGCTGCGTTTATGCCCCTGTACACATGCTTGATTCTCTTTCGGAGACATAGCAATCCATAGGTTTTAAGATACTTACTAGTCAGGTACATTCTTAGGCGTTTAATATGGGATGTTGAGTCCATTTCATTGAGCAAGGAGTAGCTCTTGTCTATTCCATATTTGGCTTAAGGAACTTTATCTGTGCTCATTTCAATCTCTGGTTTTATGCAGCACCCCAACTCACCTTTCCCCTTAAGCAAGCATAAGTTGGTTTTCTAAATTTGAGACGCTGTTCTGTTTTGGAATTCAGTTCCTGTGTAGCCAAGTTTACATTCCGTGTATTAGTGATATCTTATGATGTTTCTTTTTCTGTGTGACTTATTTCAGTTAGAATCATCATACCTGAATCCACTCATTGTGCTGCTAAGGGCCTGATGACATAGATTTCATTGCTGAGTGATATTGCTTTGTAAGTAAATACCACAACTTCTTTATCAATTTTTCACTTTCTGTGATGTTGAACTTGTACTGTAAACGAGGTTCTTGTAAACAGAGGCGTCCCAAACTTTGGGGTGGCTGTGTCTTTTTGATTTTAATTTCCCTAAGCTATAGGACCATAAGTGGAAGTGCCCTAGGCTCTGTTGCTTTGTTTTTTAGATGTTTCAGGAAACACCATACACTTCTCCCGAGTGTCTGTTGGCAATTTACATCCCGCCCATCAGCATAAAAAGGCTCCCAGTTCTCCATGGCCTGTCCTGCCTTGCTGGGTTTTACACTTTTTTCAGATGGCCCTTTTGACCGGGGGGAAGTGAGACTTCATTGTAGTGCAGATTTCCTTTGCAAGCTTGCTTGGTTGGCCAAAAAGGGCGTATGCGTTTTTTCCTGAATATATTCAGGAAAAAACGCATACGCCCTTTTTGGCCAAGTGCATCATTGTGGACGTTCTGCCTCTTTTCCTATGCTTTCAATGCAATTCCAGTCTACCTCCTGAAATCGGTTTCCTGCAATTCTGCCCCGCTTTCAAGTCCTCTTGGCAGCCTTACTTCAGTATATTTTTGGACGATAGCTGTCATTTATAACTCTGCAGGTTTGTGAATTACAGTGCCCCTGAGCTCCTTTCTTCAACTCGCTTTCTTTTGAGCTGGCCGCAACACCGCAGGATGGCTTCAGGCTCTAATCTGGTTCTGGCACGGCACGCTGAGCCTTTGGTTATTTCCTCTTCCTGGTGGGAAATGAGAGTTAAATTTGCCCGTCCAGACACCTCCAGCTAGTCTCTCATTTGTTCTCCCTATTCCTGTTCATCTTCCGCAGAAATTGCAAACTGGGCCAAACAGGAGGTTAAAGGCGCTGACTCTCCAAGTCGGGAGAGTGTTAGTAAAGCATCTGGAATGTTGCACCCGAGTACCAGGGGAGGAAAACTGAGACATATTTGAACACGTCTCCCGTTCACACGGTTGATCATACTCTGGGTTCCACATGCATGTTTTAGCTGAAGGAGGAATACCTTAAACCTGGAGAGTTGAGACCCGTGTAATGGGAACCATGCAATATGACTTCAAAGGGTCTTCATTTGCTCACCGAACCTCTCCAATCCAATCACTGCTGCGTTTATGCCCCTGTACACACGCTTGATTCTCTTTTGGAGACATAGCAATCCATAGGTTTTAAGATACTTACTAGTCAGGTACATTCTTAGGCGTTTAATATGGGATGTTGAGTCCATTTCGTTGAGCAAGGAGTAGCTCTTGTCTATTCCATATTTGGCTTAAGGAACTTTATCTGTGCTCATTTCAATCTCTGGTTTTATGCAGCACCCCAACTCACCTTTCCCCTTAAGCAAGCATAAGTTGGTTTTCTAAATTTGAGACGCTGTTCTGTTTTGGAATTCAGTTCCTGTGTAGCCAAGTTTACATTCCGTGTATTAGTGATATCTTATGATGTTTCTTTTTCTGTGTGACTTATTTCAGTTAGAATCATCATACCTGAATCCACTCATTGTGCTGCTAAGGGCCTGATGACATAGATTTCATTGCTGAGTGATATTGCTTTGTAAGTAAATACCACAACTTCTTTATCCATTTTTCACTTTCTGCGATGTTGAACTTGTACTGTAAACGAGGTTCTTGTAAACAGAGGCGTCCCAAACTTTGGGGTGGCTGTGTCTTTTTGATTTTAATTTCCCTAAGCTATAGGACCATAAGTGGAAGTGCCCTAGGCTCTGTTGCTTTGTTTTTTAGATGTTTCAGGAAACACCATACACTTCTCCCGAGTGTCTGTTGGCAATTTACATCCCGCCCATCAGCATAACAAGGCTCCCAGTTCTCCATGGCCTGTCCTGCCTTGCTGGATTTTACACTTTTTTCAGATGGCCCTTTTGACCGGGGGGAAGTGAGACTTCATTGTAGTGCAGATTTCCTTTGCAAGCTTGCTTGGTTGGCCAAAAAGGGCGTATGCGTTTTTTCCTGAATATATTCAGGAAAAAACGCATACGCCCTTTTTGGCCAAGTGCATCATTGTGGACGTTCTGCCTCTTTTCCTATGCTTTCAATGCAATTCCAGTCTACCTCCTGAAATCGGTTTACTGCAATTCTGCCCCGCTTTCAAGTCCTCTTGGCAGCCTTACTTCAGTATATTTTTGGACGATAGCTGTCATTTATAACTCTGCAGGTTTGTGAATTACAGTGCCCCTGAGCTCCTTTCTTCAACTCGCTTTCTTGTGAGCTGGCCGCAACACCGCAGGATGGCTTCAGGCCCTAATCTGTTTCCCGCACGGCACGCTGAGCCTTTGGTTATTTCCTCTTCCTGGTGGGAAATGAGAGTTAAATTTGCCCGTCCAGACACTTCCAGCTAGTCTCTCCTTGGTTCTTCCTATTCCTGTTCATCTTCCGCAGAAATTGCAAACTGGGCCAAACAGAAGGTTAAAGGCGCTGACTCTCCAAGTGGGGAGAGTGTTAGTAAAGCGTCTGGAATGTTGCACCCGAGTACCAGGGGAGGAAAACTGAGACATATTTGAACACGTCTCCCGTTCACACGGTTGATCATACTCTGGGTTCCACATGCATGTTTTAGCTGAAGGAAGAATACCTTAAACCTGGAGAGTTGAGACCCGTGTAATGGGTACCATGCAATATGACTTCAAAGGGTCTTCATCTGCTCACCGAACCTCTCCAATCCTATCACTGCTGCGTTTATGCCCCTGTACACACGCTTGATTCTCTTATGGAGACATAGCAATCCATAGGTTTTAAGATACTTACTAGTCAGGTACATTCTTAGGCGTTTAATATGGGATGTTGAGTCCATTTCGTTGAGCAAGGAGTAGCTCTTGTCTATTCCATATTTGGCTTAAGGAACTTTATCTGTGCTCATTTCAATCTCTGGTTTTATGCAGCACCCCAACTCACCTTTCCCCTTAAGCAAGCATAAGTTGGTTTTCTAAATTTGAGACGCTGTTCTGTTTTGGAATTCAGTTCCTGTGTAGCCAAGTTTACATTCCGTGTATTAGTGATATCTTATGATGTTTCTTTTTCTGTGTGACTTATTTCAGTTAGAATCATCATACCTGAATCCACTCATTGTGCTGCTAAGGGCCTGATGACATAGATTTCATTGCTGAGTGATATTGCTTTGTAAGTAAATACCACAACTTCTTTATCCATTTTTCACTTTCTGCGATGTTGAACTTGTACTGTAAACGAGGTTCTTGTAAACAGAGGCGTCCCAAACTTTGGGGTGGCTGTGTCTTTTTGATTTTAATTTCCCTAAGCTATAGGACCATAAGTGGAAGTGCCCTAGGCTCTGTTGCTTTGTTTTTTAGATGTTTCAGGAAACACCATACACTTCTCCCGAGTGTCTGTTGGCAATTTACATCCCGCCCATCAGCATAACAAGGCTCCCAGTTCTCCATGGCCTGTCCTGCCTTGCTGGATTTTACACTTTTTTCAGATGGTCCTTTTGACGGGGGAAAGTGAGACTTCATTGTAGTGCAGATTTCCTTTGCAAGCTTGCTTGGTTGGCCAAAAAGGGCGTATGCGTTTTTTCCTGAATATATTCAGGAAAAAACGCATACGCCCTTTTTGGCCAAGTGCATCATTGTGGACGTTCTGCCTCTTTTCCTATGCTTTCAATGCAATTCCAGTCTACCTCCTGAAATCGGTTTCCTGCAATTCTGCCCCGCTTTCAAGTCCTCTTGGCAGCCTTACTTCAGTATATTTTTGGACGATAGCTGTCATTTATAACACTGCAGGTTTGTGAATTACAGTGCCCCTGAGCTCCTTTCTTCAACTCACTTTCTTTTGAGCTGGCCGCAACACCGCAGGATGGCTTCAGGCTCTAATCTGGTTCCGGCACGGCACGCTGAGCCTTTGGTTATTTCCTCTTCCTGGTGGGAAATGAGAGTTAAATTTGCCCGCCCAGACACCTCCAGCTAGTCTCTCATTGGTTCTCCCTATTCCTGTTCATCTTCCGCAGAAATTGCAAACTGGGCCAAACAGGAGGTTAAAGGCGCTGACTCTCCAAGTCGGGAGAGTGTTAGTAAAGCGTCTGGAATGTTGCACCCGAGTACCAGGGGAGGAAAACTGAGACATATTTGAACACGTCTCCCGTTCACACGGTTGATCATACTCTGGGTTCCACATGCATGTTTTAGCTGAAGGAAGAATACCTTAAACCTGGAGAGTTGAGACCCGTGTAATGGGTACCATGCAATATGACTTCAAAGGGTCTTCATCTGCTCACCGAACCTCTCCAATCCTATCACTGCTGCGTTTATGCCCCTGTACACACGCTTGATTCTCTTTTGGAGACATAGCAATCCATAGGTTTTAAGATACTTACTAGTCAGGTACATTCTTAGGCGTTTAATATGGGATGTTGAGTCCATTTCGTTGAGCAAGGAGTAGCTCTTGTCTATTCCATATTTGGCTTAAGGAACTTTATCTGTGCTCATTTCAATCTCTGGTTTTATGCAGCACCCCAACTCACCTTTCCCCTTAAGCAAGCATAAGTTGGTTTTCTAAATTTGAGACGCTGTTCTGTTTTGGAATTCAGTTCCTGTGTAGCCAAGTTTACATTCCGTGTATTAGTGATATCTTATGATGTTTCTTTTTCTGTGTGACTTATTTCAGTTAGAATCATCATACCTGAATCCACTCATTGTGCTGCTAAGGGCCTGATGACATAGATTTCATTGCTGAGTGATATTGCTTTGTAAGTAAATACCACAACTTCTTTATCCATTTTTCACTTTCTGCGATGTTGAACTTGTACTGTAAACGAGGTTCTTGTAAACAGAGGCGTCCCAAACTTTGGGGTGGCTGTGTCTTTTTGATTTTAATTTCCCTAAGCTATAGGACCATAAGTGGAAGTGCCCTAGGCTCTGTTGCTTTGTTTTCTAGATGTTTCAGGAAACACCATACACTTCTCCCGAGTGTCTGTTGGCAATTTACATCCCGCCCATCAGCATAACAAGGCTCCCAGTTCTCCATGGCCTGTCCTGCCTTGCTGGATTTTACACTTTTTTCAGATGGCCCTTTTGACCGGGGGAAAGTGAGACTTCATTGTAGTGCAGATTTCCTTTGCAAGCTTGCTTGGTTGGCCAAAAAGGGCGTATGCGTTTTTTCCTGAATATATTCAGGAAAAAACGCATACGCCCTTTTTGGCCAAGTGCATCATTGTGGACGTTCTGCCTCTTTTCCTATGCGTTCAATGCAATTCCAGTCTACCTCCTGAAATCGGTTTCCTGCAATTCTGCCCCGCTTTCAAGTCCTCTTGGCAGCCTTACTTCAGTATATTTTTGGACGATAGCTGTCATTTATAACACTGCAGGTTTGTGAATTACAGTGCCCCTGAGCTCCTTTCTTCAACTCACTTTCTTTTGAGCTGGCCGCAACACCGCAGGATGGCTTCAGGCCCTAATCTGGTTCCGGCACGGCACGCTGAGCCTTTGGTTATTTCCTCTTCCTGGTGGGAAATGAGAGTTAAATTTGCCCGCCCAGACACCTCCAGCTAGTCTCTCATTGGTTCTCCCTATTCCTGTTCATCTTCCGCAGAAGTTGCAAACTGGGCCAAACAGGAGGTTAAAGGCGCTGACTCTCCTAGTCGGGAGAGTGTTAGTAAAGCATCTGGAATGTTGCACCCGAGTACCAGGGGAGGAAAACTGAGACATATTTGAACACGTCTCCCGTTCACACGGTTGATCATACTCTGGGTTCCACATGCATGTTTTAGCTGAAGGAAGAATACCTTAAACCTGGAGAGTTGAGACCCGTGTAATGGGTACCATGCAATATGACTTCAAAGGGTCTTCATCTGCTCACCGAACCTCTCCAATCCTATCACTGCTGCGTTTATGCCCCTGTACACACGCTTGATTCTCTTATGGAGACATAGCAATCCATAGGTTTTAAGATACTTACTAGTCAGGTACATTTTTAGGCGTTTAATACGGGATGTTGAGTCCATTTCGTTGAGCAAGGAGTAGCTCTTGTCTATTCCATATTTGGCTTAAGGAACTTTATCTGTGCTCATTTCAATCTCTGGTTTTATGCAGCACCCCAACTCACCTTTCCCCTTAAGCAAGCATAAGTTGGTTTTCTAAATTTGAGACCATGTTCTGTTCTGTAATTCAGTTCCTGTGTAGCCAAGTTTACATTCCGTGTATTAGTGATATCTTATGATGTTTCTTTTTCTGTGTGATTTATTTCAGTTAGAATCATCGTACCTGAATCCACTCATTATGCTGCTATGGGCCTGATGACATAGATTTCATTGCTGAGTGATACTGCATTGTAAGTAAGTACCACAAGTTCTTTATCCATTTTTCAGTTTCTGCGATGTTGAACTTGTACTGTAAACGAGGTTCTTGTAAACAGAGGCGTCCCAAACTTTGGGGTGGCTGTGTCTTTTTGATTTTAATTTCCCTAAGCTATAGGACCATAAGTGGAAGTGCCCTAGGCTCTGTTGCTTTGTTTTTTAGATGTTTCAGGAAACACCATACACTTCTCCCGAGTGTCTGTTGGCAATTTACATCCCACCCATCAGCATAACAAGGCTCCCAGTTCTCCATGGCCTGTCCTGCCTTGCTGGATTTTACACTTTTTCCAGATGGCCCTTTTGACTGGGGGGAAGTGAGACTTCATTGTAGTGCAGATTTCCTTTGCAAGCTTGCTTGGTTGGCCAAAAAGGGTGTATGCGTTTTTTCCTGAATATATTCAGGAAAAAACGCATACGCCCTTTTTGGCCAAGTGCATCATTGTGGACGTTCTGCCTCTTTTCCTATGCTTTCAATGCAATTCCAGTCTACCTCCTGAAATCGGATTCCTGCAATTCTGCCCCGCTTTAAAGTCCTCTTGGCAGCCTTACTTCAGTATATTTTTGGACGATAGCTGTCATTTATAACTCTGCAGGTTTGTGAATTACAGTGACCCTGAGCTCCTTTCTTCAACTCGCTTTCTTGTGAGCTGGCCGCAACACCACAGGATGGCTTCAGGCCCTAATCTGGTTCCGGCACAGCACGCTGAGCCTTTGGTTATTTCCGCTTCCTGGTGGGAAATGAGATTTAAATTTGCCCGTCCAGACACCTCCAGCTAGTCTCTCATTGGTTCTCGCTATTCCTGTTCATCTTCCGCAGAAATTGCAAACTGGGCCAAACAGGAGGTTAAAGGGACTGACTCTCCAAGTTGGGAGAGTGTTAGTAAAGCGTCTGGAATGTTGCACCCGAGTACCAGGGGAGGAAAACTGAGACATATTTGAACACGTCTCCCGATCACATGGTTGATCATACTCTGGGTTCCAAATGCATGTTTTAGCTGTAGGAAGAATACCTTAAACCTGGGTAGTTGAAACCCGTGGAATGGGTACCATGCAATATGACTTCAAAGGGTCTTCATTTGCTCACCGAACCTCTCCAATCCTATCACTGCTGCGTTTATGCCCCTGTACACATGCTTGATTCTCTTTCGGAGACATAGCAATCCATAGGTTTTAAGATACTTACTAGTCAGGTACATTCTTAGGCGTTTAATATGGGATGTTGAGTCCATTTCATTGAGCAAGGAGTAGCTCTTGTCTATTCCATATTTGGCTTAAGGAACTTTATCTGTGCTCATTTCAATCTCTGGTTTTATGCAGCACCCCAACTCACCTTTCCCCTTAAGCAAGCATAAGTTGGTTTTCTAAATTTGAGACGCTGTTCTGTTTTGGAATTCAGTTCCTGTGTAGCCAAGTTTACATTCCGTGTATTAGTGATATCTTATGATGTTTCTTTTTCTGTGTGACTTATTTCAGTTAGAATCATCATACCTGAATCCACTCATTGTGCTGCTAAGGGCCTGATGACATAGATTTCATTGCTGAGTGATATTGCTTTGTAAGTAAATACCACAACTTCTTTATCAATTTTTCACTTTCTGTGATGTTGAACTTGTACTGTAAACGAGGTTCTTGTAAACAGAGGCGTCCCAAACTTTGGGGTGGCTGTGTCTTTTTGATTTTAATTTCCCTAAGCTATAGGACCATAAGTGGAAGTGCCCTAGGCTCTGTTGCTTTGTTTTTTAGATGTTTCAGGAAACACCATACACTTCTCCCGAGTGTCTGTTGGCAATTTACATCCCGCCCATCAGCATAACAAGGCTCCCAGTTCTCCATGGCCTGTCCTGCCTTGCTGGGTTTTACACTTTTTTCAGATGGCCCTTTTGACCGGGGGGAAGTGAGACTTCATTGTAGTGCAGATTTCCTTTGCAAGCTTGCTTGGTTGGCCAAAAAGGGCGTATGCGTTTTTTCCTGAATATATTCAGGAAAAAACGCATACGCCCTTTTTGGCCAAGTGCATCATTGTGGACGTTCTGCCTCTTTTCCTATGCTTTCAATGCAATTCCAGTCTACCTCCTGAAATCGGTTTCCTGCAATTCTGCCCCGCTTTCAAGTCCTCTTGGCAGCCTTACTTCAGTATATTTTTGGACGATAGCTGTCATTTATAACTCTGCAGGTTTGTGAATTACAGTGCCCCTGAGCTCCTTTCTTCAACTCGCTTTCTTTTGAGCTGGCCGCAACACCGCAGGATGGCTTCAGGCTCTAATCTGGTTCTGGCACGGCACGCTGAGCCTTTGGTTATTTCCTCTTCCTGGTGGGAAATGAGAGTTAAATTTGCCCGTCCAGACACCTCCAGCTAGTCTCTCATTTGTTCTCCCTATTCCTGTTCATCTTCCGCAGAAATTGCAAACTGGGCCAAACAGGAGGTTAAAGGCGCTGACTCTCCAAGTCGGGAGAGTGTTAGTAAAGCATCTGGAATGTTGCACCCGAGTACCAGGGGAGGAAAACTGAGACATATTTGAACACGTCTCCCGTTCACACGGTTGATCATACTCTGGGTTCCACATGCATGTTTTAGCTGAAGGAGGAATACCTTAAACCTGGAGAGTTGAGACCCGTGTAATGGGAACCATGCAATATGACTTCAAAGGGTCTTCATTTGCTCACCGAACCTCTCCAATCCTATCACTGCTGCGTTTATGCCCCTGTACACACGCTTGATTCTCTTTTGGAGACATAGCAATCCATAGGTTTTAAGATACTTACTAGTCAGGTACATTCTTAGGCGTTTAATATGGGATGTTGAGTCCATTTCGTTGAGCAAGGAGTAGCTCTTGTCTATTCCATATTTGGCTTAAGGAACTTTATCTGTGCTCATTTCAATCTCTGGTTTTATGCAGCACCCCAACTCACCTTTCCCCTTAAGCAAGCATAAGTTGGTTTTCTAAATTTGAGACGCTGTTCTGTTTTGGAATTCAGTTCCTGTGTAGCCAAGTTTACATTCCGTGTATTAGTGATATCTTATGATGTTTCTTTTTCTGTGTGACTTATTTCAGTTAGAATCATCATACCTGAATCCACTCATTGTGCTGCTAAGGGCCTGATGACATAGATTTCATTGCTGAGTGATATTGCTTTGTAAGTAAATACCACAACTTCTTTATCCATTTTTCACTTTCTGCGATGTTGAACTTGTACTGTAAACGAGGTTCTTGTAAACAGAGGCGTCCCAAACTTTGGGGTGGCTGTGTCTTTTTGATTTTAATTTCCCTAAGCTATAGGACCATAAGTGGAAGTACCCTAGGCTCTGTTGCTTTGTTTTTTAGATGTTTCAGGAAACACCATACACTTCTCCCGAGTGTCTGTTGGCAATTTACATCCCGCCCATCAGCATAACAAGGCTCCCAGTTCTCCATGGCCTGTCCTGCCTTGCTGGATTTTACACTTTTTTCAGATGGCCCTTTTGACCGGGGGGAAGTGAGACTTCATTGTAGTGCAGATTTCCTTTGCAAGCTTGCTTGGTTGGCCAAAAAGGGCGTATGCGTTTTTTCCTGAATATATTCAGGAAAAAACGCATACGCCCTTTTTGGCCAAGTGCATCATTGTGGACGTTCTGCCTCTTTTCCTATGCTTTCAATGCAATTCCAGTCTACCTCCTGAAATCGGTTTCCTGCAATTCTGCCCCGCTTTCAAGTCCTCTTGGCAGCCTTACTTCAGTATATTTTTGGACGATAGCTGTCATTTATAACTCTGCAGGTTTGTGAATTACAGTGCCCCTGAGCTCCTTTCTTCAACTCGCTTTCTTGTGAGCTGGCCGCAACACCGCAGGATGGCTTCAGGCCCTAATCTGTTTCCCGCACGGCACGCTGAGCCTTTGGTTATTTCCTCTTCCTGGTGGGAAATGAGAGTTAAATTTGCCCGTCCAGACACTTCCAGCTAGTCTCTCCTTGGTTCTTCCTATTCCTGTTCATCTTCCGCAGAAATTGCAAACTGGGCCAAACAGAAGGTTAAAGGCGCTGACTCTCCAAGTGGGGAGAGTGTTAGTAAAGCGTCTGGAATGTTGCACCCGAGTACCAGGGGAGGAAAACTGAGACATATTTGAACACGTCTCCCGTTCACACGGTTGATCATACTCTGGGTTCCACATGCATGTTTTAGCTGAAGGAAGAATACCTTAAACCTGGAGAGTTGAGACCCGTGTAATGGGTACCATGCAATATGACTTCAAAGGGTCTTCATCTGCTCACCGAACCTCTCCAATCCTATCACTGCTGCGTTTATGCCCCTGTACACACGCTTGATTCTCTTATGGAGACATAGCAATCCATAGGTTTTAAGATACTTACTAGTCAGGTACATTCTTAGGCGTTTAATATGGGATGTTGAGTCCATTTCGTTGAGCAAGGAGTAGCTCTTGTCTATTCCATATTTGGCTTAAGGAACTTTATCTGTGCTCATTTCAATCTCTGGTTTTATGCAGCACCCCAACTCACCTTTCCCCTTAAGCAAGCATAAGTTGGTTTTCTAAATTTGAGACGCTGTTCTGTTTTGGAATTCAGTTCCTGTGTAGCCAAGTTTACATTCCGTGTATTAGTGATATCTTATGATGTTTCTTTTTCTGTGTGACTTATTTCAGTTAGAATCATCATACCTGAATCCACTCATTGTGCTGCTAAGGGCCTGATGACATAGATTTCATTGCTGAGTGATATTGCTTTGTAAGTAAGTACCACAAGTTCTTTATCCATTTTTCAGATTCTGCGATGTTGAACTTGTACTGTAAACGAGGTTCTTGTAAACAGAGGCGTCCCAAACTTTGGGGTGGCTGTGTCTTTTTGATTTTAATTTCCCTAAGCTATAGAACCATAAGTGGAAGTGCCCTAGGCTCTGTTGCTTTGTTTTTTAGATGTTTCAGGAAACACCATACACTTCTCCCGAGTGGCTGTTGGCAATTTACATCCCGCCCATCAGCATAACAAGGCTCCCAGTTCTCCATGGCCTGTCCTGCCTTGCTGGATTTTACACTTTTTTCAGATGGTCCTTTTGACCGGGGGAAAGTGAGACTTCATTGTAGTGCAGATTTCCTTTGCAAGCTTGCTTGGTTGGCCAAAAAGGGCGTATGCGTTTTTTCCTGAATATATTCAGGAAAAAACGCATACGCCCTTTTTGGCCAAGTGCATCATTGTGGACGTTCTGCCTCTTTTCCTATGCTTTCAATGCAATTCCAGTCTACCTCCTGAAATCGGTTGCCTGCAATTCTGCCCCGCTTTCAAGTCCTCTTGGCAGCCTTACTTCAGTATATTTTTGGACGATAGCTGTCATTTATAACACTGCAGGTTTGTGAATTACAGTGCCCCTGAGCTACTTTCTTGAACTCACTTTCTTTTGAGCTGGCCGCAACACCGCAGGATGGCTTCAGGCTCTAATCTGGTTCCGGCACGGCACGCTGAGCCTTTGGTTATTTCCTCTTCCTGGTGGGAAATGAGAGTTAAATTTGCCCGCCCAGACACCTCCAGCTAGTCTCTCATTGGTTCTCCCTATTCCTGTTCATCTTCCGCAGAAATTGCAAACTGGGCCAAACAGGAGGTTAAAGGCGCTGACTCTCCAAGTCGGGAGAGTGTTAGTAAAGCGTCTGGAATGTTGCACCCGAGTACCAGGGGAGGAAAACTGAGACATATTTGAACACGTCTCCCGTTCACACAGTTGATCATACTCTGGGTTCCACATGCATGTTTTAGCTGAAGGAAGAATACCTTAAACCTGGAGAGTTGAGACCCGTGTAATGGGTACCATGCAATATGACTTCAAAGGGTCTTCATCTGCTCACCGAACCTCTCCAATCCTATCACTGCTGCGTTTATGCCCCTGTACACACGCTTGATTCTCTTTTGGAGACATAGCAATCCATAGGTTTTAAGATACTTACTAGTCAGGTACATTCTTAGGCGTTTAATATGGGATGTTGAGTCCATTTCGTTGAGCAAGGAGTAGCTCTTGTCTATTCCATATTTGGCTTAAGGAACTTTATCTGTGCTCATTTCAATCTCTGGTTTTATGCAGCACCCCAACTCACCTTTCCCCTTAAGCAAGCATAAGTTGGTTTTCTAAATTTGAGACGCTGTTCTGTTTTGGAATTCAGTTCCTGTGTAGCCAAGTTTACATTCCGTGTATTAGTGATATCTTATGATGTTTCTTTTTCTGTGTGACTTATTTCAGTTAGAATCATCATACCTGAATCCACTCATTGTGCTGCTAAGGGCCTGATGACATAGATTTCATTGCTGAGTGATATTGCTTTGTAAGTAAATACCACAAGTTCTTTATCCATTTTTCAGTTTCTGCGATGTTGAACTTGTACTGTAAACGAGGTTCTTGTAAACAGAGGCGTCCCAAACTTTGGGGTGGCTGTGTCTTTTTGATTTTAATTTCCCTAAGCTATAGGACCATAAGTGGAAGTGCCCTAGGCTCTGTTGCTTTGTTTTCTAGATGTTTCAGGAAACACCATACACTTCTCCCGAGTGTCTGTTGGCAATTTACATCCCGCCCATCAGCATAACAAGGCTCCCAGTTCTCCATGGCCTGTCCTGCCTTGCTGGATTTTACACTTTTTTCAGATGGCCCTTTTGACCGGGGGAAAGTGAGACTTCATTGTAGTGCAGATTTCCTTTGCAAGCTTGCTTGGTTGGCCAAAAAGGGCGTATGCGTTTTTTCCTGAATATATTCAGGAAAAAACGCATACGCCCTTTTTGGCCAAGTGCATCATTGTGGACGTTCTGCCTCTTTTCCTATGCGTTCAATGCAATTCCAGTCTACCTCCTGAAATCGGTTTCCTGCAATTCTGCCCCGCCTTTCAAGTCCTCTTGGCAGCCTTACTTCAGTATATTTTTGGACGATAGCTGTCATTTATAACACTGCAGGTTTGTGAATTACAGTGCCCCTGAGCTCCTTTCTTCAACTCACTTTCTTTTGAGCTGGCCGCAACACCGCAGGATGGCTTCAGGCCCTAATCTGGTTCCGGCACGGCACGCTGAGCCTTTGGTTATTTCCTCTTCCTGGTGGGAAATGAGAGTTAAATTTGCCCGCCCAGACACCTCCAGCTAGTCTCTCATTGGTTCTCCCTATTCCTGTTCATCTTCCGCAGAAATTGCAAACTGGGCCAAACAGGAGGTTAAAGGCGCTGACTCTCCTAGTCGGGAGAGTGTTAGTAAAGCATCTGGAATGTTGCACCCGAGTACCAGGGGAGGAAAACTGAGACATATTTGAACACGTCTCCCGTTCACACGGTTGATCATACTCTGGGTTCCACATGCATGTTTTAGCTGAAGGAAGAATACCTTAAACCTGGAGAGTTGAGACCCGTGTAATGGGTACCATGCAATATGACTTCAAAGGGTCTTCATCTGCTCACCGAACCTCTCCAATCCTATCACTGCTGCGTTTATGCCCCTGTACACACGCTTGATTCTCTTATGGAGACATAGCAATCCATAGGTTTTAAGATACTTACTAGTCAGGTACATTCTTAGGCGTTTAATATGGGATGTTGAGTCCATTTCGTTGAGCAAGGAGTAGCTCTTGTCTATTCCATATTTGGCTTAAGGAACTTTATCTGTGCTCATTTCAATCTCTGGTTTTATGCAGCACCCCAACTCACCTTTCCCGTTAAGCAAGCATAAGTTGGTTTTCTAAATTTGAGACGCTGTTCTGTTTTGGAATTCAGTTCCTGTGTAGCCAAGTTTACATTCCGTGTATTAGTGATATCTTATGATGTTTCTTTTTTTGTGTGACTTATTTCAGTTAGAATCATCATACCTGAATCCACTCATTGTGCTGCTAAGGGCCTGATGACATAGATTTCATTGCTGAGTGATATTGCTTTGTAAGTAAATACCACAACTTCTTTATCCATTTTTCACTTTCTGCGATGTTGAACTTGTACTGTAAACGAGGTTCTTGTAAACAGAGGCGTCCCAAACTTTGGGGTGGCTGTGTCTTTTTGATTTTAATTTCCCTAAGCTATAGGACCATAAGTGGAAGTGCCCTAGGCTCTGTTGCTTTGTTTTTTAGATGTTTCAGGAAACACCATACACTTCTCCCAAGTGTCTGTTGGCAATTTACATCCCGCCCATCAGCATAACAAGGCTCCCAGTTCTCCATGGCCTGTCCTGCCTTGCTGGATTTTACACTTTTTTCAGATGGCCCTTTTGACCGGGGGGAAGTGAGACTTCATTGTAGTGCAGATTTCCTTTGCAAGCTTGCTTGGTTGGCCAAAAAGGGCGTATGCGTTTTTTCCTGAATATATTCAGGAAAAAACGCATACGCCCTTTTTGGCCAAGTGCATCATTGTGGACGTTCTGCCTCTTTTCCTATGCTTTCAATGCAATTCCAGTCTACCTCCTGAAATCGGTTTCCTGCAATTCTGCCCCGCTTTCAAGTCCTCTTGGCAGCCTTACTTCAGTATATTTTTGGACGATAGCTGTCATTTATAACACTGCAGGTTTGTGAATTACAGTGCCCCTGAGCTCCTTTCTTCAACTCACTTTCTTTTGAGCTGGCCGCAACACCGCAGGATGGCTTCAGGCCCTAATCTGGTTCCGGCACGGCACGCTGAGCCTTTGGTTATTTCCTCTTCCTGGTGGGAAATGAGAGTTAAATTTGCCCGTCCAGACACCTCCAGCTAGTCTCTCATTGGTTCTCCCTATTCCTGTTCATCTTCCGCAGAAATTGCAAACTGGGCCAAACAGGAGGTTAAAGGCGCTGACTCTCCAAGTCGGGAGAGTGTTAGTAAAGCATCTGGAATGTTGCACCCGAGTACCAGGGGAGGAAAACTGAGACATATTTGAACACGTCTCCCGTTCACACGGTTGATCATACTCTGGGTTCCACATGCATGTTTTAGCTGAAGGAAGAATACCTTAAACCTGGAGAGTTGAGACCCGTGTAATGGGTATCATGCAATATGACTTCAAAGGGTCTTCATCTGCTCACTGAACCTCTCCAATCCTATCACTGCTGCGTTTATGCCCCTGTACACACGCTTGATTCTCTTTTGGAGACATAGCAATCCATAGGTTTTAAGATACTTACTAGTCAGGTACATTCTTAGGCGTTTAATATGGGATGTTGAGTCCATTTCGTTGAGCAAGGAGTAGCTCTTGTCTATTCCATATTTGGCTTAAGGAACTTTATCTGTGCTCATTTCAATCTCTGGTTTTATGCAGCACCCCAACTCACCTTTCCCCTTTTGCAAGCATAAGTTGGTTTTCTAAATTTGAGACGCTGTTCTGTTTTGGAATTCAGTTCCTGTGTAGCCAAGTTTACATTCCGTGTATTAGTGATATCTTATGATGTTTCTTTTTCTGTGTGACTTATTTCAGTTAGAATCATCATACCTGAATCCACTCATTGTGCTGCTAAGGGCCTGATGACATAGATTTCATTGCTGAGTGATATTGCTTTGTAAGTAAATACCACAACTTCTTTATCCATTTTTCACTTTCTGCGATGTTGAACTTGTACTGTAAACGAGGTTCTTGTAAACAGAGGCGTCCCAAACTTTGGGGTGGCTGTGTCTTTTTGATTTTAATTTCCCTAAGCTATAGGACCATAAGTGGAAGTGCCCTAGGCTCTGTTGCTTTGTTTTTTAGATGTTTCAGGAAACACCATACACTTCTCCCGAGTGTCTGTTGGCAATTTACATCCCGCCCATCAGCATAACAAGGCTCCCAGTTCTCCATGGCCTGTCCTGCCTTGCTGGATTTTACACTTTTTTCAGATGGCCCTTTTGACCAGGGGGAAGTGAGACTTCATTGTAGTGCAGATTTCCTTTGCAAGCTTGCTTGGTTGGCCAAAAAGGGCGTATGCGTTTTTTCCTGAATATATTCAGGAAAAAATGCATACGCCCTTTTTGGCCAAGTGCATCATTGTGGACGTTCTGCCTCTTTTCCTATGCTTTCAATGCAATTCCAGTCTACCTCCTGAAATCGGTTTCCTGCAATTCGGCCCCGCTTTCAAGTCCTCTTGGCAGCCTTACTTCAGTATATTTTTGGACGATAGCTGTCATTTATAACACTGCAGGTTTGTGAATTACAGTGCCCCTGAGCTCCTTTCTTCAACTCGCTTTCTTGTGAGCTGGCCGCAACACCGCAGGATGGCTTCAGGCCCTAATCTGGTTCCCACACGGCACGCTGAGCCTTTGGTTATTTCCTCTTCCTGGTGGGAAATGAGAGTTAAATTTGCCCGTCCAGACACTTCCAGCTAGTCTCTCATTGGTTCTCCCTATTCCTGTTCATCTTCCGCAGAAATTGCAAACTGGGCCAAACAGGAGGTTAAAGGCGCTGACTCTCCAAGTGGGGAGAGTGTTAGTAAAGCGTCTGGAATGTTGCACCCGAGTACCAGGGAGGGAAAACTGAGACATATTTGAACACGTCTCCCGTTCACACGGTTGATCATACTCTGGGTTCCACATGCATGTTTTAGCTGAAGGAAGAATACCTTAAACCTGGAGAGTTGAGACCCGTGTAATGGGTACCATGCAATATGACTTCAAAGGGTCTTCATCTGCTCACCGAACCTCTCCAATCCTATCACTGCTGCGTTTATGCCCCTGTACACACGCTTGATTCTCTTATGGAGACATAGCAATCCATAGGTTTTAAGATACTTACTAGTCAGGTACATTCTTAGGCGTTTAATATGGGATGTTGAGTCCATTTCGTTGAGCAAGGAGTAGCTCTTGTCTATTCCATATTTGGCTTAAGGAACTTTATCTGTGCTCATTTCAATCTCTGGTTTTATGCAGCACCCCAACTCACCTTTCCCCTTAAGCAAGCATAAGTTGGTTTTCTAAATTTGAGACGCTGTTCTGTTTTGGAATTCAGTTCCTGTGTAGCCAAGTTTACATTCCGTGTATTAGTGATATCTTATGATGTTTCTTTTTCTGTGTGACTTATTTCAGTTAGAATCATCATACCTGAATCCACTCATTGTGCTGCTAAGGGCCTGATGACATAGATTTCATTGCTGAGTGATACTGCATTGTAAGTAAGTACCACAAGTTCTTTATCCATTTTTCAGTTTCTGCGATGTTGAACTTGTACTGTAAACGAGGTTCTTGTAAACAGAGGCGTCCCAAACTTTGGGGTGGCTGTGTCTTTTTGATTTTAATTTCCCTAAGCTATAGGACCATAAGTGGAAGTGCCCTAGGCTCTGTTGCTTTGTTTTTTAGATGTTTCAGGAAACACCATACACTTCTCCCGAGTGTCTGTTGGCAATTTACATCCCACCCATCAGCATAACAAGGCTCCCAGTTCTCCATGGCCTGTCCTGCCTTGCTGGATTTTACACTTTTTCCAGATGGCCCTTTTGACTGGGGGGAAGTGAGACTTCATTGTAGTGCAGATTTCCTTTGCAAGCTTGCTTGGTTGGCCAAAAAGGGTGTATGCGTTTTTTCCTGAATATATTCAGGAAAAAACGCATACGCCCTTTTTGGCCAAGTGCATCATTGTGGACGTTCTGCCTCTTTTCCTATGCTTTCAATGCAATTCCAGTCTACCTCCTGAAATCGGATTCCTGCAATTCTGCCCCGCTTTAAAGTCCTCTTGGCAGCCTTACTTCAGTATATTTTTGGACGATAGCTGTCATTTATAACTCTGCAGGTTTGTGAATTACAGTGACCCTGAGCTCCTTTCTTCAACTCGCTTTCTTGTGAGCTGGCCGCAACACCGCAGGATGGCTTCAGGCCCTAATCTGGTTCCGGCACAGCACGCTGAGCCTTTGGTTATTTCCGCTTCCTGGTGGGAAATGAGATTTAAATTTGCCCGTCCAGACACCTCCAGCTAGTCTCTCATTGGTTCTCGCTATTCCTGTTCATCTTCCGCAGAAATTGCAAACTGGGCCAAACAGGAGGTTAAAGGGACTGACTCTCCAAGTTGGGAGAGTGTTAGTAAAGCGTCTGGAATGTTGCACCCGAGTACCAGGGGAGGAAAACTGAGACATATTTGAACACGTCTCCCGATCACATGGTTGATCATACTCTGGGTTCCAAATGCATGTTTTAGCTGTAGGAAGAATACCTTAAACCTGGGTAGTTGAAACCCGTGGAATGGGTACCATGCAATATGACTTCAAAGGGTCTTCATTTGCTCACCGAACCTCTCCAATCCTATCACTGCTGCGTTTATGCCCCTGTACACATGCTTGATTCTCTTTCGGAGACATAGCAATCCATAGGTTTTAAGATACTTACTAGTCAGGTACATTCTTAGGCGTTTAATATGGGATGTTGAGTCCATTTCATTGAGCAAGGAGTAGCTCTTGTCTATTCCATATTTGGCTTAAGGAACTTTATCTGTGCTCATTTCAATCTCTGGTTTTATGCAGCACCCCAACTCACCTTTCCCCTTAAGCAAGCATAAGTTGGTTTTCTAAATTTGAGACGCTGTTCTGTTTTGGAATTCAGTTCCTGTGTAGCCAAGTTTACATTCCGTGTATTAGTGATATCTTATGATGTTTCTTTTTCTGTGTGACTTATTTCAGTTAGAATCATCATACCTGAATCCACTCATTGTGCTGCTAAGGGCCTGATGACATAGATTTCATTGCTGAGTGATATTGCTTTGTAAGTAAATACCACAACTTCTTTATCAATTTTTCACTTTCTGTGATGTTGAACTTGTACTGTAAACGAGGTTCTTGTAAACAGAGGCGTTCCAAACTTTGGGGTGGCTGTGTCTTTTTGATTTTAATTTCCCTAAGCTATAGGACCATAAGTGGAAGTGCCCTAGGCTCTGTTGCTTTGTTTTTTAGATGTTTCAGGAAACACCATACACTTCTCCCGAGTGTCTGTTGGCAATTTACATCCCGCCCATCAGCATACCAATGCTCCCAGTTCTCCATGGCCAGTCCTGCCTTTCTGGATTTTACACTTTTTTCCGATGGCCCTTTTGACCGGGGGGAAGTGAGACTTCATTGTAGTGCAGATTTCCTTTGCAAGCTTGCTTGGTTGGCCAAAAAGGGCGTATGCGTTTTTTCCTGAATATATTCAGGAAAAAACGCATACGCCCTTTTTGGCCAAGTGCATCATTGTGGACGTTCTGCCTCTTTTCCTATGCTTTCAATGCAATTCCAGTCTACCTCCTGAAATCGGTTTCCTGCAATTCTGCCCCGCTTTCAAGTCCTCTTGGCAGCCTTACTTCAGTATATTTTTGGACGATAGCTGTCATTTATAACTCTGCAGGTTTGTGAATTACAGTGCCCCTGAGCTCCTTTCTTCAACTCGCTTTCTTTTGAGCTGGCCGCAACACCGCAGGATGGCTTCAGGCTCTAATCTGGTTCTGGCACGGCACGCTGAGCCTTTGGTTATTTCCTCTTCCTGGTGGGAAATGAGAGTTAAATTTGCCCGTCCAGACACCTCCAGCTAGTCTCTCATTTGTTCTCCCTATTCCTGTTCATCTTCCGCAGAAATTGCAAACTGGGCCAAACAGGAGGTTAAAGGCGCTGACTCTCCAAGTCGGGAGAGTGTTAGTAAAGCATCTGGAATGTTGCACCCGAGTACCAGGGGAGGAAAACTGAGACATATTTGAACACGTCTCCCGTTCACACGGTTGATCATACTCTGGGTTCCACATGCATGTTTTAGCTGAAGGAGGAATACCTTAAACCTGGAGAGTTGAGACCCGTGTAATGGGAACCATGCAATATGACTTCAAAGGGTCTTCATTTGCTCACCGAACCTCTCCAATCCTATCACTGCTGCGTTTATGCCCCTGTACACACGCTTGATTCTCTTTTGGAGACATAGCAATCCATAGGTTTTAAGATACTTACTAGTCAGGTACATTCTTAGGCGTTTAATATGGGATGTTGAGTCCATTTCGTTGAGCAAGGAGTAGCTCTTGTCTATTCCATATTTGGCTTAAGGAACTTTATCTGTGCTCATTTCAATCTCTGGTTTTATGCAGCACCCCAACTCACCTTTCCCCTTAAGCAAGCATAAGTTGGTTTTCTAAATTTGAGACGCTGTTCTGTTTTGGAATTCAGTTCCTGTGTAGCCAAGTTTACATTCCGTGTATTAGTGATATCTTATGATGTTTCTTTTTCTGTGTGACTTATTTCAGTTAGAATCATCATACCTGAATCCACTCATTGTGCTGCTAAGGGCCTGATGACATAGATTTCATTGCTGAGTGATATTGCTTTGTAAGTAAATACCACAACTTCTTTATCCATTTTTCACTTTCTGCGATGTTGAACTTGTACTGTAAACGAGGTTCTTGTAAACAGAGGCGTCCCAAACTTTGGGGTGGCTGTGTCTTTTTGATTTTAATTTCCCTAAGCTATAGGACCATAAGTGGAAGTGCCCTAGGCTCTGTTGCTTTGTTTTTTAGATGTTTCAGGAAACACCATACACTTCTCCCGAGTGTCTGTTGGCAATTTACATCCCGCCCATCAGCATAACAAGGCTCCCAGTTCTCCATGGCCTGTCCTGCCTTGCTGGATTTTACACTTTTTTCAGATGGTCCTTTTGACCGGGGGAAAGTGAGACTTCATTGTAGTGCAGATTTCCTTTGCAAGCTTGCTTGGTTGGCCAAAAAGGGCGTATGCGTTTTTTCCTGAATATATTCAGGAAAAAACGCATACGCCCTTTTTGGCCAAGTGCATCATTGTGGACGTTCTGCCTCTTTTCCTATGCTTTCAATGCAATTCCAGTCTACCTCCTGAAATCGGTTTCCTGCAATTCTGCCCCGCTTTCAAGTCCTCTTGGCAGCCTTACTTCAGTATATTTTTGGACGATAGCTGTCATTTATAACACTGCAGGTTTGTGAATTACAGTGCCCCTGAGCTCCTTTCTTCAACTCACTTTCTTTTGAGCTGGCCGCAACACCGCAGGATGGCTTCAGGCTCTAATCTGGTTCCGGCACGGCACGCTGAGCCTTTGGTTATTTCCTCTTCCTGGTGGGAAATGAGAGTTAAATTTGCCCGCCCAGACACCTCCAGCTAGTCTCTCATTGGTTCTCCCTATTCCTGTTCATCTTCCGCAGAAATTGCAAACTGGGCCAAACAGGAGGTTAAAGGCGCTGACTCTCCAAGTCGGGAGAGTGTTAGTAAAGCGTCTGGAATGTTGCACCCGAGTACCAGGGGAGGAAAACTGAGACATATTTGAACACGTCTCCCGTTCACACGGTTGATCATACTCTGGGTTCCACATGCATGTTTTAGCTGAAGGAAGAATACCTTAAACCTGGAGAGTTGAGACCCGTGTAATGGGTACCATGCAATATGACTTCAAAGGGTCTTCATCTGCTCACCGAACCTATCCAATCCTATCACTGCTGCGTTTATGCCCCTGTACACACGCTTGATTCTCTTTTGGAGACATAGCAATCCATAGGTTTTAAGATACTTACTAGTCAGGTACATTCTTAGGCGTTTAATATGGGATGTTGAGTCCATTTCGTTGAGCAAGGAGTAGCTCTTGTCTATTCCATATTTGGCTTAAGGAACTTTATCTGTGCTCATTTCAATCTCTGGTTTTATGCAGCACCCCAACTCACCTTTCCCCTTAAGCAAGCATAAGTTGGTTTTCTAAATTTGAGACGCTGTTCTGTTTTGGAATTCAGTTCCTGTGTAGCCAAGTTTACATTCCGTGTATTAGTGATATCTTATGATGTTTCTTTTTCTGTGTGACTTATTTCAGTTAGAATCATCATACCTGAATCCACTCATTGTGCTGCTAAGGGCCTGATGACATAGATTTCATTGCTGAGTGATATTGCTTTGTAAGTAAATACCACAACTTCTTTATCCATTTTTCACTTTCTGCGATGTTGAACTTGTACTGTAAACGAGGTTCTTGTAAACAGAGGCGTCCCAAACTTTGGGGTGGCTGTGTCTTTTTGATTTTAATTTCCCTAAGCTATAGGACCATAAGTGGAAGTGCCCTAGGCTCTGTTGCTTTGTTTTTTAGATGTTTCAGGAAACACCATACACTTCTCCCGAGTGTCTGTTGGCAATTTACATCCCGCCCATCAGCATAACAAGGCTCCCAGTTCTCCATGGCCTGTCCTGCCTTGCTGGATTTTACACTTTTTTCAGATGGCCCTTTTGACCGGGGGAAAGTGAGACTTCATTGTAGTGCAGATTTCCTTTGCAAGCTTGCTTGGTTGGCCAAAAAGGGCGTATGCGTTTTTTCCTGAATATATTCAGGAAAAAACGCATACGCCCTTTTTGGCCAAGTGCATCATTGTGGACGTTCTGCCTCTTTTCCTATGCTTTCAATGCAAATCCAGTCTACCTCCTGAAATCGGTTTCCTGCAATTCTGCCCCGCTTTCAAGTCCTCTTGGCAGCCTTACTTCAGTATATTTTTGGACGATAGCTGTCATTTATAACACTGCAGGTTTGTGAATTACAGTGCCCCTGAGCTACTTTCTTGAACTCACTTTCTTTTGAGCTGGCCGCAACACCGCAGGATGGCTTCAGGCTCTAATCTGGTTCCGGCACGGCACGCTGAGCCTTTGGTTATTTCCTCTTCCTGGTGGGAAATGAGAGTTAAATTTGCCCGCCCAGACACCTCCAGCTAGTCTCTCATTGGTTCTCCCTATTCCTGTTCATCTTCCGCAGAAATTGCAAACTGGGCCAAACAGGAGGTTAAAGGCGCTGACTCTCCAAGTCGGGAGAGTGTTAGTAAAGCGTCTGGAATGTTGCACCCGAGTACCAGGGGAGGAAAACTGAGACATATTTGAACACGTCTCCCGTTCACACGGTTGATCATACTCTGGGTTCCACATGCATGTTTTAGCTGAAGGAAGAATACCTTAAACCTGGAGAGTTGAGACCCGTGTAATGGGTACCATGCAATATGACTTCAAAGGGTCTTCATCTGCTCACCGAACCTCTCCAATCCTATCACTGCTGCGTTTATGCCCCTGTACACACGCTTGATTCTCTTTTGGAGACATAGCAATCCATAGGTTTTAAGATACTTACTAGTCAGGTACATTCTTAGGCGTTTAATATGGGATGTTGAGTCCATTTCGTTGAGCAAGGAGTAGCTCTTGTCTATTCCATATTTGGCTTAAGGAACTTTATCTGTGCTCATTTCAATCTCTGGTTTTATGCAGCACCCCAACTCAACTTTCCCCTTAACCAAGCATAAGTTGGTTTTCTAAATTTGAGACGCTGTTCTGTTTTGGAATTCAGTTCCTGTGTAGCCAAGTTTACATTCCGTGTATTAGTGATATCTTATGATGTTTCTTTTTCTGTGTGACTTATTTCAGTTAGAATCATCATACCTGAATCCACTCATTGTGCTGCTAAGGGCCTGATGACATAGATTTCATTGCTGAGTGATATTGCTTTGTAAGTAAATACCACAACTTCTTTATCCATTTTTCACTTTCTGCGATGTTGAACTTGTACTGTAAACGAGGTTCTTGTAAACAGAGGCGTCCCAAACTTTGGGGTGGCTGTGTCTTTTTGATTTTAATTTCCCTAAGCTATAGGACCATAAGTGGAAGTGCCCTAGGCTCTGTTGCTTTGTTTTCTAGATGTTTCAGGAAACACCATACACTTCTCCCGAGTGTCTGTTGGCAATTTACATCCCGCCCATCAGCATAACAAGGCTCCCAGTTCTCCATGGCCTGTCCTGCCTTGCTGGATTTTACACTTTTTTCAGATGGCCCTTTTGACCGGGGGAAAGTGAGACTTCATTGTAGTGCAGATTTCCTTTGCAAGCTTGCTTGGTTGGCCAAAAAGGGCGTATGCGTTTTTTCCTGAATATATTCAGGAAAAAACGCATACGCCCTTTTTGGCCAAGTGCATCATTGTGGACGTTCTGCCTCTTTTCCTATGCTTTCAATGCAATTCCAGTCTACCTCCTGAAATCGGTTTCCTGCAATTCTGCCCCGCTTTCAAGTCCTCTTGGCAGCCTTACTTCAGTATATTTTTGGACGATAGCTGTCATTTATAACACTGCAGGTTTGTGAATTACAGTGCCCCTGAGCTCCTTTCTTCAACTCACTTTCTTTTGAGCTGGCCGCAACACCGCAGGATGGCTTCAGGCCCTAATCTGGTTCCGGCACGGCACGCTGAGCCTTTGGTTATTTCCTCTTCCTGGTGGGAAATGAGAGTTAAATTTGCCCGCCCAGACACCTCCAGCTAGTCTCTCATTGGTTCTCCCTATTCCTGTTCATCTTCCGCAGAAATTGCAAACTGGGCCAAACAGGAGGTTAAAGGCGCTGACTCTCCTAGTCGGGAGAGTGTTAGTAAAGCATCTGGAATGTTGCACCCGAGTACCAGGGGAGGAAAACTGAGACATATTTGAACACGTCTCCCGTTCACACGGTTGATCATACTCTGGGTTCCACATGCATGTTTTAGCTGAAGGAAGAATACCTTAAACCTGGAGAGTTGAGACCCGTGTAATGGGTACCATGCAATATGACTTCAAAGGGTCTTCATCTGCTCACCGAACCTCTCCAATCCTATCACTGCTGCGTTTATGCCCCTGTACACACGCTTGATTCTCTTATGGAGACATAGCAATCCATAGGTTTTAAGATACTTACTAGTCAGGTACATTCTTAGGCGTTTAATATGGGATGTTGAGTCCATTTCGTTGAGCAAGGAGTAGCTCTTGTCTATTCCATATTTGGCTTAAGGAACTTTATCTGTGCTCATTTCAATCTCTGGTTTTATGCAGCACCCCAACTCACCTTTACCCTTAAGCAAGCATAAGTTGGTTTTCTAAATTTGAGACGCTGTTCTGTTTTGGAATTCAGTTCCTGTGTAGCCAAGTTTACATTCCGTGTATTAGTGATATCTTATGATGTTTCTTTTTCTGTGTGACTTATTTCAGTTAGAATCATCATACCTGAATCCACTCATTGTGCTGCTAAGGGCCTGATGACATAGATTTCATTGCTGAGTGATATTGCTTTGTAAGTAAATACCACAACTTCTTTATCCATTTTTCACTTTCTGCGATGTTGAACTTGTACTGTACGAGAGGTTCTTGTAAACAGAGGCGTCCCAAACTTTGGGGTGGCTGTGTCTTTTTGATTTTAATTTCCCTAAGCTATAGGACCATAAGTGGAAGTGCCCTAGGCTCTGTTGCTTTGTTTTTTAGATGTTTCAGGAAACACCATACACTTCTCCCGAGTGTCTGTTGGCAATTGACATCCCGCCCATCAGCATAACAAGGCTCCCAGTTCTCCATGGCCTGTCCTGCCTTGCTGGATTTTACACTTTTATCAGATGGCCCTTTTGACCGGGGGGAAGTGAGACTTCATTGTAGTGCAGATTTCCTTTGCAAGCTTGCTTGGTTGGCCAAAAAGGGCGTATGCGTTTTTTCCTGAATATATTCAGGAAAAAACGCATACGCCCTTTTTGGCCAAGTGCATCATTGTGGACGTTCTGCCTCTTTTCCTATGCTTTCAATGCAATTCCAGTCTACCTCCTGAAATCGGTTTCCTGCAATTCTGCCCCGCTTTCAAGTCCTCTTGGCAGCCTTACTTCAGTATATTTTTGGACGATAGCTGTCATTTATAACTCTGCAGGTTTGTGAATTACAGTGCCCCTGAGCTCCTTTCTTCAACTCGCTTTCTTTTGAGCTGGCCGCAACACCGCAGGATGGCTTCAGGCTCTAATCTGGTTCTGGCACGGCACGCTGAGCCTTTGGTTATTTCCTCTTCCTGGTGGGAAATGAGAGTTAAATTTGCCCGTCCAGCCACCTCCAGCTAGTCTCTCATTGGTTCTCCCTATTCCTGTTCATCTTCCGCAGAAATTGCAAACTGGGCCAAACAGGAGGTTAAAGGCGCTGACTCTCCAAGTCCGGAGAGTGTTAGTAAAGCATCTGGAATATTGCACCCGAGTACCAGGGGAGGAAAACTGAGATATATTTGAACACGTCTCCCGATCACATGGTTGATCATACTCTGGGTTCCACATGCATGTTTTAGCTGAAGGAAGAATACCTTAAACCTGTAGAGTTGAGACCCGTGTAATGGGTACCATGCAAATTGACTTCAAAGGGTCTTCATTTGCTCACCGAACCTCTCCAATCCTATCACTGCTGCCTTTATGCCCCTGCACACACGCTTGATTCTCGTTTGGAGACATAGCAATCCATAGGTTTTAAGATACTTACTAGTCAGGTACATTCTTAGGCGTTTAATATGGGGTGTTGAGTCTATTTCTTTGATCAAGGAGTAGCTCTTGTCTATTCCATATTTGGCTTAAGGAACTTTATCTGTGCTCATTTCAATCTCTGGTTTTATGCAGCACCCCAACTCACCTTTCCCGTTAAGCAAGCATAAGTTGGTTTTCTAAATTTGAGACGCTGTTCTGTTTTGGAATTCAGTTCCTGTGTAGCCAAGTTTACATTCCGTGTATTAGTGATATCTTATGATGTTTCTTTTTCTGTGTGACTTATTTCAGTTAGAATCATCATACCTGAATCCACTCATTGTGCTGCTAAGGGCCTGATGATATAGATTTCATTGCTGAGTGATATTGCTTTGTAAGTAAATACCACAACTTCTTTATCCATTTTTCACTTTCTGCGATGTTGAACTTGTACTGTAAACGAGGTTCTTGTAAACAGAGGCGTCCCAAACTTTGGGGTGGCTGTGTCTTTTTGATTTTAATTTCCCTAAGCTATAGGACCATAAGTGGAAGTGCCCTAGGCTCTGTTGCTTTGTTTTTTAGATGTTTCAGGAAACACCATACACTTCTCCCGAGTGTCTGTTGGCAATTGACATCCCGCCCATCAGCATAACAAGGCTCCCAGTTCTCCATGGCCTGTCCTGCCTTGCTGGATTTTACACTTTTTTCAGATGGCCCTTTTGACCGGGGGGAAGTGAGACTTCATTGTAGTGCAGATTTCCTTTGCAAGCTTGCTTGGTTGGCCAAAAAGGGCGTATGCGTTTTTTCCTGAATATATTCAGGAAAAAACGCATACGCCCTTTTTGGCCAAGTGCATCATTGTGGACGTTCTGCCTCTTTTCCTATGCTTTCAATGCAATTCCAGTCTACCTCCTGAAATCGGTTTCCTGCAATTCTGCCCCGCTTTCAAGTCCTCTTGGCAGCCTTACTTCAGTATATTTTTGGACGATAGCTGTCATTTATAACTCTGCAGGTTTGTGAATTACAGTGCCCCTGAGCTCCTTTCTTCAACTCGCTTTCTTTTGAGCTGGCCGCAACACCGCAGGATGGCTTCAGGCTCTAATCTGGTTCCGGCACGGCACGCTGAGCCTTTGGTTATTTCCTCTTCCTGGTGGGAAATGAGAGTTAAATTTGCCCGTCCAGCCACCTCCAGCTAGTCTCTCATTGGTTCTCCCTATTCCTGTTCATCTTCCGCAGAAATTGCAAACTGGGCCAAACAGGAGGTTAAAGGCGCTGACTCTCCAAGTCGGGAGAGTGTTAGTAAAGCATCTGGAATATTGCACCCGAGTACCAGGGGAGGAAAACTGAGATATATTTGAACACGTCTCCCGATCACATGGTTGATCATACTCTGGGTTCCACATGCATGTTTTAGCTGAAGGAAGAATACCTTAAACCTGTAGAGTTGAGACCCGTGTAATGGGTACCATGCAAATTGACTTCAAAGGGTCTTCATTTGCTCACCGAACCTCTCCAATCCTATCACTGCTGCCTTTATGCCCCTGCACACACGCTTGATTCTCGTTTGGAGACATAGCAATCCATAGGTTTTAAGATACTTACTAGTCAGGTACATTCTTAGGCGTTTAATATGGGGTGTTGAGTCTATTTCTTTGATCAAGGAGTAGCTCTTGTCTATTCCATATTTGGCTTAAGGAACTTTATCTGTGCTCATTTCAATCTCTGGTTTTATGCAGCACCCCAACTCACCTTTCCCGTTAAGCAAGCATAAGTTGGTTTTCTAAATTTGAGACGCTGTTCTGTTTTGGAATTCAGTTCCTGTGTAGCCAAGTTTACATTCCGTGTATTAGTGATATCTTATGATGTTTCTTTTTCTGTGTGACTTATTTCAGTTAGAATCATCATACCTGAATCCACTCATTGTGCTGCTAAGGGCCTGATGATATAGATTTCATTGCTGAGTGATATTGCTTTGTAAGTAAATACCACAACTTCTTTATCCATTTTTCACTTTCTGCGATGTTGAACTTGTACTGTAAACGAGGTTCTTGTAAACAGAGGCGTCCCAAACTTTGGGGTGGCTGTGTCTTTTTGATTTTAATTTCCCTAAGCTATAGGACCATAAGTGGAAGTGCCCTAGGCTCTGTTGCTTTGTTTTTTAGATGTTTCAGGAAACACCATACACTTCTCCCGAGTGTCTGTTGGCAATTTACATCCCGCCCATCAGCATAACAAGGCTCCCAGTTCTCCATGGCCTGTCCTGCCTTGCTGGATTTTACACTTTTTTCAGATGGCCCTTTTGACCGGGGGGAAGTGAGACTTCATTGTAGTGCAGATTTCCTTTGCAAGCTTGCTTGGTTGGCCAAAAAGGGCGTATGCGTTTTTTCCTGAATATATTCAGGAAAAAACGCATACGCCCTTTTTGGCCAAGTGCATCATTGTGGACGTTCTGCCTCTTTTCCTATGCTTTCAATGCAATTCCAGTCTACCTCCTGAAATCGGTTTCCTGCAATTCTGCCCCGCTTTCAAGTCCTCTTGGCAGCCTTACTTCAGTATATTTTTGGACAATAGCTGTCATTTATAACTCTGCAGGTTTGTGAATTACAGTGCCCCTGAGCTCCTTTCTTCAACTTGCTTTCTTTTGAGCTGGCCGCAACACCGCAGGATGGCTTCAGGCTCTAATCTGGTTCCGGGACGGCACGCTGAGCCTTTGGTTATTTCCTCTTCCTGGTGGGAAATGAGAGTTAAATTTGCCCGTCC
This sequence comes from Globicephala melas, assembly GCF_963455315.2. Lineage (NCBI taxonomy): Eukaryota > Metazoa > Chordata > Mammalia > Artiodactyla > Delphinidae > Globicephala > Globicephala melas. The sequence continues at coordinate 759,125 of NW_027207292.1, forward strand.
AGACACCTCCAGCTAGTCTCTCATTGGTTCTCCCTATTCCTGTTCATCTTCCGCAGATATTGCAAACTGGGCCAAACAGGAGATTAAAGGCGCTGACTCTCCAAGTGGGGAGAGTGTTAGTAAAGCGTCTGGAATGTTGCACCCGAGTACCAGGGGAGGAAAACTGAGACATATTTGAACACGTCTCCCGTTCACACGGTTGATCATACTCTGGGTTCCATATGCAAGTTTTAGCTGAAGGAAGAATACCTTAAACCTGGAGAGTTGAGACCCGTGTAATGGGTACCATGCAATATGACTTCAAAGGGTCTTCATTTGCTCACCGAACCTCTCCAATCCTATCACTGCTGCGTTTATGCCCCTGCACACACGCTTGATTCTCGTTTGGAGACATAGCAATCCATAGGTTTTAAGATACTTAAGAGTCAGGTACATTCTTAGGCGTTTAATATGCGGTGTTGAATCCATTTCGTTGAGCAAGGAGTAGCTCTTGTCTATTCCATATTTGGCTTAAGGAAATTTATCTGTGCTCATTTCAATCTCTGCTTTTATGCAGCACCCCTACTCACCTTTACCCTTAAGCAAGCATAAGTTGGTTTTCTAAATTTGAGTCCCTGTTCTGTTCTGTAATTCAGTTCCTGTGTAGCCAAGTTTACATTCCGTGTATTACTGATATCTTATGATGTTTCTTTTTCTGTGTGACTTATTTCAGTTAGAATCATCGTACCTGAATCCACTCATTGTGCTGCTACGGGCCTGATGACATAGATTTCACTGCTGAGTGATAGTGCATTGTACATAAGTACCACAAGTTCTTTATCCATTTTTCACTTTCTGTGATATTGAACTTGTACGGTAAACGAGGTTCTTGTAAACAGAGGCGTCCCAAAATTTGGGGTGGCTGTGTCGTTTTGATTTTAATTTCCCTAAGCTATAGGGCCATAAGTGGGAGTGCCCTAGGCTCTGTTGCTTTGTTTTTTAAATGTTTCAGGAAACACCATACACTTCTCCCGAGTGTCTGTTGGCAATTTACATCCCGCCCATCAGCATAACAAGGCTCCCAGTTCTCCATGGCCTGTCCTGCCTTTCTGGATTTTACACTTTTTTCAGATGGCCCTTTTGACCGGGGGGAAGTGAGACTTCATTGTAGTGCAGATTTCCTTTGCAAGCTTGCTTGGTTGGCCAAAAAGGGCGTATGCGTTTTTTCCTGAATATATTCAGGAAAAAACGCATACGCCCTTTTTGGCCAAGTGCATCATTGTGGACGTTCTGCCTCTTTTCCTATGCTTTCAATGCAATTCCAGTCTACCTCCTGAAATCGGTTGCCTGCAATTCTGCCCCGCTTTCGAGTCCTCTTGGCAGCCTTACTTCAGTATATTTTTGGACGATAGCTGTCATTTATAACTCTGCAGGTTTGTGAATTACAGTGTCCCTGAGCTCCTTTCTTCAACTCGCTTTCTTGTGAGCTGGCCGCAACACCGCAGGATGGCTTCAGGCCCTAATCTGGTTCCGGCATGGCACGCTGAGCCTTTGGTTATTTCCTCTTCCTGGTGGGAAATGAGAGTTAAATTTGCCCGTCCAGACACCTCCAGCTAGTCTCTCATTGGTTCTCCCTATTCCTGTTCATCTTCCGCAGAAATTGCAAACTGGGCCAAACAGGAGGTTAAAGGCGCTGACTCTCCAAGTGGGGAGAGTGTTAGTAAAGCATCTGGAATGTTGCACCCGAGTACCAGGGGAGGAAAACTGAGACATATTTGAACACGTCTCCCGTTCACACGGTTGATCATACTCTGGGTTCCACATGCATGTTTTAGCTGAAGGAAGAATACCTTAAACCTGGAGAGTTGAGACCCGTGTAATGGGTACCATGCAATATGACTTCAAAGGGTCTTCATTTGCTTACCGAACCTCTCCAATCCTATCACTGCTGCGTTTATAGCCCTGTACACCCGCTTGATTCTCTTATGGAGACATAGCAATCCATAGGTTTTAAGATACTTACTAGTCAGGTACATTCTTAAGCGTTTAATATGGGGTGTTGAGTCCATTTCGTTGAGCAAGGAGTAGCTCTTTCTATTCCATATTTGGCTTAAGGAACTTTATCTGTGCTCATTTCAATCTCTGGTTTTATGCAGCACCCCAACTCACCTTTCCCGTTAAGCAAGCATAAGTTGGTTTTCTAAATTTGAGACCCTGTTCTGTTTTGGAATTCACTTCCTGTGTAGCCAAGTTTACATTCCGTGTATTACTGATATCTTATGATGTTTCTTTTTCTGTGTGACTTATTTCAGTTAGAATCATCGTACCTGAATCCACTCATTATGCTGCTACGGGCCTGATGACATAGATTTCATTGCTGAGTGATACTGCATTGTACGTAAGTAGCACAAGTTCTTTATCCATTTTTCACTTTCTGTGATAGAGAACTTGTACGGTAAACGAGGTTCTTGTAAACAGAGGCGTCCCAAACATTGGGGTGGATGTGTCTTTTTGATTTTAATTTCCCTAAGCTATAGGACCATAAGTGAAAGTGCCCTAGGCTCTGTTGCTTTGTTTCTTAGATGTTTCAGGAAACACCATACACTTCTCCCGAGTGTCTGTTGGCAATTTACATCCCGCCCATCAGCATACCAAGGCTCCCAGTTCTCCATGGCCTGTCCTGCCTTTCTGGATTTTACACTTTTTTCAGATGGCCCTTTTGACCGGGGGGAAGTGAGACTTCATTGTAGTGCAGATTTCCTTTGCAAGCTTGCTTGGTTGGCCAAAAAGGGCGTATGCGTTTTTTCCTGAATATATTCAGGAAAAAACGCATACGCCCTTTTTGGCCAAGTGCATCATTGTGGACGTTCTGCCTCTTTTCCTATGCTTTCAATGCAATTCCAGTCTACCTCCTGAAATCGGTTTCCTGCAATTCTGCCCCGCTTTCAAGTCCTCTTGGCAGCCTTACTTCAGTATATTTATGGAAGATAGTTGTCATTTATAACTCTGCAGGTTTGTGAATTACAGTGCCCCTGAGCTCCTTTCTTCAACTCGCTTTCTTTTGAGCTGGCCGCAACACCGCAGGATGGCTTCAGGCTCTAATCTGGTTCCGGCACGGCACGCTGAGCCTTTGGTTATTTCCTCTTCCTGGTGGGAAATGAGAGTTAAATTTGCCCGTCCAGACACCTCCAGCTGGTCTCTCATTGGTTCTCGCTATTCCTGTTCATCTTCCGCAGAAATTGCAAACTGGGCCAAACAGGAGGTTAAAGGCGCTGACTCTCCAAGTGGGGAGAGTGTTAGTAAAGCGTCTGGAATGTTGCACCCGAGTACCAGGGTACGAAAACTGAGACATATTTGAACACGTCTCCCGTTCACACGGTTGATCATACTCTGGGTTCCACATGCATGTTTTAGCTGAAGGAAGAATACCTTAAACCTGGGTAGTTGAGACCCGTGGAATGGGTACCATGCAATATGACTTCAAAGGGTCTTCATTTGCTCACCGAACCTCTCCAATCCTATCACTGCTGCGTTTATGCCCCTGTACACACGTTTGATTCTCTTTCGGAGACATAGCAATCCATAGGTTTTAAGATACTTACTAGTCAGGTACATTCTTAGGCGTTTAATATGGGATGTTGAGTCCATTTCATTGAGCAAGGAGTAGCTCTTGTCTATTCCATATTTGGCTTAAGGAACTTTATCTGTGCTCATTTCAATCTCTGGTTTTATGCAGCACCCCAACTCACCTTTCCCCTTAAGCAAGCATAAGTTGGTTTTCTAAATTTGAGACGCTGTTCTGTTTTGGAATTCAGTTCCTGTGTAGCCAAGTTTACATTCCGTGTATTAGTGATATCTTATGATGTTTCTTTTTCTGTGTGACTTATTTCAGTTAGACTCATCATACCTGAATCCACTCATTGTGCTGCTAAGGGCCTGATGACATAGATTTCATTGCTGAGTGATATTGCTTTGTAAGTAAATACCACAACTTCTTTATCCATTTTTCACTTTCTGCGATGTTGAACTTGTACTGTACGAGAGGTTCTTGTAAACAGAGGCGTCCCAAACTTTGGGGTGGCTGTGTCTTTTTGATTTTAATTTCCCTAAGCTATAGGACCATAAGTGGAAGTGCCCTAGGCTCTGTTGCTTTGTTTTTTAGATGTTTCAGGAAACACCATACACTTCTCCCGAGTGTCTGTTGGCAATTGACATCCCGCCCATCAGCATAACAAGGCTCCCAGTTCTCCATGGCCTGTCCTGCCTTGCTGGATTTTACACTTTTATCAGATGGCCCTTTTGACCGGGGGGAAGTGAGACTTCATTGTAGTGCAGATTTCCTTTGCAAGCTTGCTTGGTTGGCCAAAAAGGGCGTATGCGTTTTTTCCTGAATATATTCAGGAAAAAACGCATACGCCCTTTTTGGCCAAGTGCATCATTGTGGACGTTCTGCCTCTTTTCCTATGCTTTCAATGCAATTCCAGTCTACCTCCTGAAATCGGTTTCCTGCAATTCTGCCCCGCTTTCAAGTCCTCTTGGCAGCCTTACTTCAGTATATTTTTGGACGATAGCTGTCATTTATAACTCTGCAGGTTTGTGAATTACAGTGCCCCTGAGCTCCTTTCTTCAACTCGCTTTCTTTTGAGCTGGCCGCAACACTGCAGGATGGCTTCAGGCTCTAATCTGGTTCCGGCACGGCACGCTGAGCCTTTGGTTATTTCCTCTTCCTGGTGGGAAATGAGAGTTAAATTTGCCCGTCCAGCCACCTCCAGCTAGTCTCTCATTGGTTCTCCCTATTCCTGTTCATCTTCCGCAGAAATTGCAAACTGGGCCAAACAGGAGGTTAAAGGCGCTGACTCTCCAAGTCGGGAGAGTGTTAGTAAAGCATCTGGAATATTGCACCCAAGTACCAGGGGAGGAAAACTGAGATATATTTGAACACGTCTCCCGATCACATGGTTGATCATACTCTGGGTTCCACATGCATGTTTTAGCTGAAGGAAGAATACCTTAAACCTGTAGAGTTGAGACCCGTGTAATGGGTACCATGCAAATTGACTTCAAAGGGTCTTCATTTGCTCACCGAACCTCTCCAATCCTATCACTGCTGCCTTTATGCCCCTGCACACACGCTTGATTCTCGTTTGGAGACATAGCAATCCATAGGTTTTAAGATACTTACTAGTCAGGTACATTCTTAGGCGTTTAATATGGGGTGTTGAGTCTATTTCTTTGAGCAAGGAGTAGCTCTTGTCTATTCCATATTTGGCTTAAGGAACTTTATCTGTGCTCATTTCAATCTCTGGTTTTATGCAGCACCCCAACTCACCTTTCCCGTTAAGCAAGCATAAGTTGGTTTTCTAAATTTGAGACGCTGTTCTGTTTTGGAATTCAGTTCCTGTGTAGCCAAGTTTACATTCCGTGTATTAGTGATATCTTATGATGTTTCTTTTTCTGTGTGACTTATTTCAGTTAGAATCATCATACCTGAATCCACTCATTGTGCTACTAAGGGCCTGATGATATAGATTTCATTGCTGAGTGATATTGCTTTGTAAGTAAATACCACAACTTCTTTATCCATTTTTCACTTTCTGCGATGTTGAACTTGTACTGTAAACGAGGTTCTTGTAAACAGAGGCGTCCCAAACTTTGGGGTGGCTGTGTCTTTTTGATTTTAATTTCCCTAAGCTATAGAACCATAAGTGGAAGTGCCCTAGGCTCTGTTGCTTTGTTTTTTAGATGTTTCAGGAAACACCATACACTTCTCCCGAGTGGCTGTTGGCAATTTACATCCCGCCCATCAGCATAACAAGGCTCCCAGTTCTCCATGGCCTGTCCTGCCTTGCTGGATTTTACACTTTTTTCAGATGGCCCTTTTGACCGGGGGGAAGTAAAACTTCATTGTAGTGCAGATTTCCTTTGCAAGCTTGCTTGGTTGGCCAAAAAGGGCGTATGCGTTTTTTCCTGAATATATTCAGGAAAAAACGCATACGCCCTTTTTGGCCAAGTGCATCATTGTGGACGTTCTGCCTCTTTTCCTATGCTTTCAATGCAATTCCAGTCTACCTCCTGAAATCGGTTTCCTGCAATTCTGCCCCGCTTTCAAGTCCTCTTGGCAGCCTTACTTCAGTATATTTTTGGACGATAGCTGTCATTTATAACTCTGCAGGTTTGTGAATTACAGTGCCCCTGAGCTCCTTTCTTCAACTTGCTTTCTTTTGAGCTGGCCGCAACACCGCAGGATGGCTTCAGGCTCTAATCTGGTTCCGGGACGGCACGCTGAGCCTTTGGTTATTTCCTCTTCCTGGTGGGAAATGAGAGTTAAATTTGCCCGTCCAGACACCTCCAGTTAGTCTCTCATTGGTTCTCCCTATTCCTTTTCATCTTCCACAGAAATTGCAAACTGGGCCAAACAGGAGGTTAAAGGCACTGACTTTCCAAGTCGGGAGAGTGTTAGTAAAGCGTCTGGAATGTTGCACCCGAGTACCAGGGGAGGAAAACTGAGACATATTTGAACACGTCTCCCGTTCACACAGTTGATCATACTCTGGCTTCCACATGCATGTTTTAGCTGAAGGAAGAATACCTTAAACCTGTAGAGTTGAGACCCGTGTAATGGGTACCATGCAAATTGACTTCAAAGGGTCTTCATTTGCTCACCGAACCTCTCCAATCCTATCACTGCTGCGTTTATGCCCCTGTACACACGCTTGATTCTCTTTTGGAGACATAGCAATCCATAGGTTTTAAGATACTTACTAGTCAGGTACATTCTTAGGCGTTTAATATGGGGTGTTGAGTCCATTTCGTTGAGCAAGGAGTAGCTCTTGTCTATTCCATATTTGGCTTAAGGAACTTTATCTGTGCTCATTTCAATCTCTGGTTTTATGCAGCACCCCAACTCACCTTTCCCCTTAAGCAAGCATAAGTTGGTTTTCTAAATTTGAGACCCTTTTCTGTTCTGTAATTCAGTTCCTGTGTAGCCAAGTTTACATTCCGTGTATTACTGATATCTTATGATGTTTCTTTTTCTGTGTGACTTATTTCAGTTAGAATCATCATACCTGAATCCACTCATTGTGCTGCTAAGGGCCTGATGACATAGATTTCATTGCTGAGTGATATTGCTTTGTAAGTAAATACCACAACTTCTTTATCCATTTTTCACTTTCTGCGATGTTGAACTTGTACTGTACGAGAGGTTCTTGTAAACAGAGGCGTCCCAAACTTTGGGGTGGCTGTGTCTTTTTGATTTTAATTTCCCTAAGCTATAGGACCATAAGTGGAAGTGCCCTAGGCTCTGTTGCTTTGTTTTTTAGATGTTTCAGGAAACACCATACACTTCTCCCGAGTGTCTGTTGGCAATTGACATCCCGCCCATCAGCATAACAAGGCTCCCAGTTCTCCATGGCCTGTCCTGCCTTGCTGGATTTTACACTTTTATCAGATGGCCCTTTTGACCGGGGGGAAGTGAGACTTCATTGTAGTGCAGATTTCCTTTGCAAGCTTGCTTGGTTGGCCAAAAAGGGCGTATGCGTTTTTTCCTGAATATATTCAGGAAAAAACGCATATGCCCTTTTTGGCCAAGTGCATCATTGTGGACGTTCTGCCTCTTTTCCTATGCTTTCAATGCAATTCCAGTCTACCTCCTGAAATCGGTTTCCTGCAATTCTGCCCCGCTTTCAAGTCCTCTTGGCAGCCTTACTTCAGTATATTTTTGGACGATAGCTGTCATTTATAACTCTGCAGGTTTGTGAATTACAGTGCCCCTGAGCTCCTTTCTTCAACTCGCTTTCTTTTGAGCTGGCCGCAACACCGCAGGATGGCTTCAGGCTCTAATCTGGTTCCGGCACGGCACGCTGAGCCTTTGGTTATTTCCTCTTCCTGGTGGGAAATGAGAGTTAAATTTGCCCGTCCAGACACCTCCAGCTAGTCTCTCATTGGTTCTCCCTATTCCTGTTCATCTTCCGCAGATATTGCAAACTGGGCCAAACAGGAGGTTAAAGGCGCTGACTCTCCAAGTGGGGAGAGTGTTAGTAAAGCGTCTGGAATGTTGCACCCGAGTACCAGGGGAGGAAAACTGAGACATATTTGAACATGTCTCCCGTTCACACGGTTGATCATACTCTGGGTTCCATATGCAAGTTTTAGCTGAAGGAAGAATACCTTAAACCTGGAGAGTTGAGACCCGTGTAATGGGTACCATGCAATATGACTTCAAAGGGTCTTCATTTGCTCACCGAACCTCTCCAATCCTATCACTGCTGCGTTTATGCCCCTGCACACACGCTTGATTCTCGTTTGGAGACATAGCAATCCATAGGTTTTAAGATACTTAAGAGTCAGGTACATTCTTAGGCGTTTAATATGCGGTGTTGAATCCATTTCGTTGAGCAAGGAGTAGCTCTTGTCTATTCCATATTTGGCTTAAGGAACTTTATCTGTGCTCATTTCAATCTCTGCTTTTATGCAGCACCCCAACTCACCTTTACCCTTAAGCAAGCATAAGTTGGTTTTCTAAATTTGAGTCCCTGTTCTGTTCTGTAATTCAGTTCCTGTGTAGCCAAGTTTACATTCCGTGTATTACTGATATCTTATGATGTTTCTTTTTCTGTGTGACTTATTTCAGTTAGAATCATCGTACCTGAATCCACTCATTGTGCTGCTACGGGCCTGATGACATAGATTTCACTGCTGAGTGATAGTGCATTGTACATAAGTACCACAAGTTCTTTATCCATTTTTCACTTTCTGTGATATTGAACTTGTACGGTAAACGAGGTTCTTGTAAACAGAGGCGTCCCAAAATTTGGGGTGGCTGTGTCGTTTTGATTTTAATTTCCCTAAGCTATAGGGCCATAAGTGGGAGTGCCCTAGGCTCTGTTGCTTTGTTTTTTAAATGTTTCAGGAAACACCATACACTTCTCCCGAGTGTCTGTTGGCAATGTACATCCCGCCCATCAGCATAACAAGGCTCCCAGTTCTCCATGGCCTGTCCTGCCTTTCTGGATTTTACACTTTTTTCAGATGGCCCTTTTGACCGGGGGGAAGTGAGACTTCATTGTAGTGCAGATTTCCTTTGCAAGCTTGCTTGGTTGGCCAAAAAGGGCGTATGCGTTTTTTCCTGAATATATTCAGGAAAAAACGCATACGCCCTTTTTGGCCAAGTGCATCATTGTGGACGTTCTGCCTCTTTTCCTATGCTTTCAATGCAATTCCAGTCTACCTCCTGAAATCGGTTTCCTGCAATTCTGCCCCACTTTCAAGTCCTCTTGGCAGCCTTACTTCAGTATATTTTTGGACGATAGCTGTCATTTATAACTCTGCAGGTTTGTGAATTACAGTGGCCCTGAGCTCCTTTCTTCAACTCGCTTTCTTGTGAGCTGGCCGCAACACCGCAGGATGGCTTCAGGCCCTAATCTGGTTCCGGCATGGCACGCTGAGCCTTTGGTTATTTCCTCTTCCTGGTGGGAAATGAGAGTTAAATTTGCCCGTCCAGACACCTCCAGCTAGTCTCTCATTGGTTCTCCCTATTCCTGTTCATCTTCCGCAGAAATTGCAAACTGGGCCAAACAGGAGGTTAAAGGCGCTGACTCTCCAAGTGGGGAGAGTGTTAGTAAAGCATCTGGAATGTTGCACCCGAGTACCAGGGGAGGAAAACTGAGACATATTTGAAGACGTCTCCCGTTCACACGGTTGATCATACTCTGGGTTCCACATGCATGTTTTAGCTGAAGGAAGAATACCTTAAACCTGGAGAGTTGAGACCCGTGTAATGGGTACCATGCAATATGACTTCAAAGGGTCTTCATTTGCTTACCGAACCTCTCCAATCCTATCACTGCTGCGTTTATGCCCCTGTACACCCGCTTGATTCTCTTATGGAGACATAACAATCCATAGGTTTTAAGATACTTACTAGTCAGGTACATTCTTAAGCGTTTAATATGGGGTGTTGAGTCCATTTCGTTGAGCAAGGAGTAGCTCTTGTCTATTCCATATTTGGCTTAAGGAACTCTATCTGTGCTCATTTCAATCTCTGGTTTTATGCAGCACCCCAACTCACCTTTCCCGTTAAGCAAGCATAAGTTGGTTTTCTAAATTTGAGACCCTGTTCTGTTTTGGAATTCACTTCCTGTGTAGCCAAGTTTACATTCCGTGTATTACTGATATCTTATGATGTTTCTTTTTCTGTGTGACTTATTTCAGTTAGAATCATCGTACCTGAATCCACTCATTATGCTGCTACGGGCCTGATGACATAGATTTCATTGCTGAGTGATACTGCATTGTACGTAAGTAGCACAAGTTCTTTATCCATTTTTCACTTTCTGTGATAGAGAACTTGTACGGTAAACGAGGTTCTTGTAAACAGAGGCGTCCCAAACTTTGGGGTGGCTGTGTCTTTTTGATTTTAATTTCCCTAAGCTATAGGACCATAAGTGAAAGTGCCCTAGGCTCTGTTGCTTTGTTTCTTAGATGTTTCAGGAAACACCATACACTTCTCCCGAGTGTCTGTTGGCAATTTACATCCCGCCCATCAGCATACCAAGGCTCCCAGTTCTCCATGGCCTGTCCTGCCTTTCTGGATTTTACACTTTTTTCAGATGGCCCTTTTGACCGGGGGGAAGTGAGACTTCATTGTAGTGCAGATTTCCTTTGCAAGCTTGCTTGGTTGGCCAAAAAGGGCGTATGCGTTTTTTCCTGAATATATTCAGGAAAAAACGCATACGCCCTTTTTGGCCAAGTGCATCATTGTGGACGTTCTGCCTCTTTTCCTATGCTTTCAATGCAATTCCAGTCTACCTCCTGAAATCGGTTTCCTGCAATTCTGCCCCGCTTTCAAGTCCTCTTGGCAGCCTTACTTCAGTATATTTATGGAAGATAGTTGTCATTTATAACTCTGCAGGTTTGTGAATTACAGTGGCCCTGAGCTCCTTTCTTCAACTCCCTTTCTTGTGAGCTGGCCGCAACACCGCAGGATGGCTTCAGGCCCTAATCTGGTTCCGGCACGGCACGCTGAGCCTTTGGTTATTTCCTCTTCCTGGTGGGAAATGAGAGTTAAATTTGCCCGTCCAGACACCTCCAGCTGGTCTCTCATTGGTTCTCGCTATTCCTGTTCATCTTCCGCAGAAATTGCAAACTGGGCCAAACAGGAGGTTAAAGGCGCTGACTCTCCAAGTGGAGAGAGTGTTAGTAAAGCGTCTGGAATGTTGCACCCGAGTACCAGGGTACGAAAACTGAGACATATTTGAACCCGTCTCCCGTTCACACGGTTGATCATACTCTGGGTTCCACATGCATGTTTTAGCTGAAGGAAGAATACCTTAAACCTGGGTAGTTGAGACCCGTGGAATGGGTACCATGCAATATGACTTCAAAGGGTCTTCATTTGCTCAGCGAACCTCTCCAATCCTATCACTGCTGCGTTTATGCCCCTGTACACACGTTTGATTCTCTTTCGGAGACATAGCAATCCATAGGTTTTAAGATACTTACTAGTCAGGTACATTCTTAGGCGTTTAATATGGGATGTTGAGTCCATTTCATTGAGCAAGGAGTAGCTCTTGTCTATTCCATATTTGGCTTAAGGAACTGTATCTGTGCTCATTTCAATCTCTGGTTTTATGCAGCACCCCAACTCACCTTTCCCCTTAAGCAAGCATAAGTTGGTTTTCTAAATTTGAGACGCTGTTCTGTTTTGGAATTCAGTTCCTGTGTAGCCAAGTTTACATTCCGTGTATTAGTGATATCTTATGATGTTTCTTTTTCTGTGTGACTTATTTCAGTTAGAATCATCATACCTGAATCCACTCATTGTGCTGCTAAGGGCCTGATGACATAGATTTCATTGCTGAGTGATATTGCTTTGTAAGTAAATACCACAACTTCTTTATCCATTTTTCACTTTCTGCGATGTTGAACTTGTACTGTACGAGAGGTTCTTGTAAACAGAGGCGTCCCAAACTTTGGGGTGGCTGTGTCTTTTTGATTTTAATTTCCCTAAGCTATAGGACCATAAGTGGAAGTGCCCTAGGCTCTGTTGCTTTGTTTTTTAGATGTTTCAGGAAACACCATACACTTCTCCCGAGTGTCTGTTGGCAATTGACATCCCGCCCATCAGCATAACAAGGCTCCCAGTTCTCCATGGCCTGTCCTGCCTTGCTGGATTTTACACTTTTATCAGATGGCCCTTTTGACCGGGGGGAAGTGAGACTTCATTGTAGTGCAGATTTCCTTTGCAAGCTTGCTTGGTTGGCCAAAAAGGGCGTATGCGTTTTTTCCTGAATATATTCAGGAAAAAACGCATACGCCCTTTTTGGCCAAGTGCATCATTGTGGACGTTCTGCCTCTTTTCCTATGCTTTCAATGCAATTCCAGTCTACCTCCTGAAATCGGTTTCCTGCAATTCTGCCCCGCTTTCAAGTCCTCTTGGCAGCCTTACTTCAGTATATTTTTGGACGATAGCTGTCATTTATAACTCTGCAGGTTTGTGAATTACAGTGCCCCTGAGCTCCTTTCTTCAACTCGCTTTCTTTTGAGCTGGCCGCAACACCGCAGGATGGCTTCAGGCTCTAATCTGGTTCCGGCACGGCACGCTGAGCCTTTGGTTATTTCCTCTTCCTGGTGGGAAATGAGAGTTAAATTTGCCCGTCCAGACACCTCCAGCTAGTCTCTCATTGGTTCTCCCTATTCCTGTTCATCTTCCGCAGAAATTGCAAACTGGGCCAAACAGGAGGTTAAAGGCGCTGACTCTCCAAGTCGGGAGAGTGTTAGTAAAGCATCTGGAATATTGCACCCAAGTACCAGGGGAGGAAAACTGAGATATATTTGAACACGTCTCCCGATCACATGGTTGATCATACTCTGGGTTCCACATGCATGTTTTAGCTGAAGGAAGAATACCTTAAACCTGTAGAGTTGAGACCCGTGTAATGGGTACCATGCAAATTGACTTCAAAGGGTCTTCATTTGCTCACCGAACCTCTCCAATCCTATCACTGCTGCCTTTATGCCCCTGCACACACGCTTGATTCTCGTTTGGAGACATAGCAATCCATAGGTTTTAAGATACTTACTAGTCAGGTACATTCTTAGACGTTTAATATGGGGTGTTGAGTCTATTTCTTTGAGCAAGGAGTAGCTCTTGTCTATTCCATATTTGGCTTAAGGAACTTTATCTGTGCTCATTTCAATCTCTGGTTTTATGCAGCACCCCAACTCACCTTTCCCGTTAAGCAAGCATAAGTTGGTTTTCTAAATTTGAGACGCTGTTCTGTTTTGGAATTCAGTTCCTGTGTAGCCAAGTTTACATTCCGTGTATTAGTGATATCTTATGATGTTTCTTTTTCTGTGTGACTTATTTCAGTTAGAATCATCATACCTGAATCCACTCATTGTGCTGCTAAGGGCCTGATGATATAGATTTCATTGCTGAGTGATATTGCTTTGTAAGTAAATACCACAACTTCTTTATCCATTTTTCACTTTCTGCGATGTTGAACTTGTAATGTAAACGAGGTTCTTGTAAACAGAGGCGTCCCAAACTTTGGGGTGGCTGTGTCTTTTTGATTTTAATTTCCCTAAGCTATAGAACCATAAGTGGAAGTGCCCTAGGCTCTGTTGCTTTGTTTTTTAGATGTTTCAGGAAACACCATACACTTCTCCCGAGTGTCTGTTGGCAATTTACATCCCGCCCATCAGCATAACAAGGCTCCCAGTTCTCCATGGCCTGTCCTGCCTTGCTGGATTTTACACTTTTTTCAGATGGCCCTTTTGACCGGGGGGAAGTGAAACTTCATTGTAGTGCAGATTTCCTTTGCAAGCTTGCTTGGTTGGCCAAAAAGGGCGTATGCGTTTTTTCCTGAATATATTCAGGAAAAAACGCATACGCCCTTTTTGGCCAAGTGCATCATTGTGGACGTTCTGCCTCTTTTCCTATGCTTTCAATGCAATTCCAGTCTACCTCCTGAAATCGGTTGCCTGCAATTCTGCCCCGCTTTCAAGTCCTCTTGGCAGCCTTACTTCAGTATATTTTTGGACGATAGCTGTCATTTATAACTCTGCAGGTTTGTGAATTACAGTGCCCCTGAGCTCCTTTCTTCAACTTGCTTTCTTTTGAGCTGGCCGCAACACCGCAGGATGGCTTCAGGCTCTAATCTGGTTCCGGGACGGCACGCTGAGCCTTTGGTTATTTCCTCTTCCTGGTGGGAAATGAGAGTTAAATTTGCCCGTCCAGACACCTCCAGTTAGTCTCTCATTGGTTCTCCCTATTCCTTTTCATCTTCCACAGAAATTGCAAACTGGGCCAAACAGGAGGTTAAAGGCGCTGACTTTCCAAGTCGGGAGAGTGTTAGTAAAGCGTCTGGAATGTTGCACCCGAGTACCAGGGGAGGAAAACTGAGACATATTTGAACACGTCTCCCGTTCACACAGTTGATCATACTCTGGCTTCCACATGCATGTTTTAGCTGAAGGAAGAATACCTTAAACCTGTAGAGTTGAGACCCGTGTAATGGGTACCATGCAAATTGACTTCAAAGGGTCTTCATTTGCTCACCGAACCTCTCCAATCCTATCACTGCTGCGTTTATGCCCCTGTACACACGCTTGATTCTCTTTTGGAGACATAGCAATCCATAGGTTTTAAGATACTTACTAGTCAGGTACATTCTTAGGCGTTTAATATGGGGTGTTGAGTCCATTTCGTTGAGCAAGGAGTAGCTCTTGTCTATTCCATATTTGGCTTAAGGAACTTTATCTGTGCTCATTTCAATCTCTGGTTTTATGCAGCACCCCAACTCACCTTTCCCCTTAAGCAAGCATAAGTTGGTTTTCTAAATTTGAGACCCTTTTCTGTTCTGTAATTCAGTTCCTGTGTAGCCAAGTTTACATTCCGTGTATTACTGATATCTTATGATGTTTCTTTTTCTGTGTGACTTATTTCAGTTAGAATCATCATACCTGAATCCACTCATTGTGCTGCTAAGGGCCTGATGACATAGATTTCATTGCTGAGTGATATTGCTTTGTAAGTAAATACCACAACTTCTTTATCCATTTTTCACTTTCTGCGATGTTGAACTTGTACTGTAAACGAGGTTCTTGTAAACAGAGGCGTCCCAAACTTTGGGGTGGCTGTGTCTTTTTGATTTTAATTTCCCTAAGCTATAGGACCATAAGTGGAAGTGCCCTAGGCTCTGTTGCTTTGTTTTTTAGATGTTTCAGGAAACACCATACACTTCTCCCGAGTGTCTGTTGGCAATTTACATCCCGCCCATCAGCATAACAAGGCTCCCAGTTCTCCATGGCCTGTCCTGCCTTGCTGGATTTTACACTTTTTTCAGATGGCCCTTTTGACCGGGGGGAAGTGAGACTTCATTGTAGTGCAGATTTCCTTTGCAAGCTTGCTTGGTTGGCCAAAAAGGGCGTATGCGTTTTTTCCTGAATATATTCAGGAAAAAACGCATACACCCTTTTTGGCCAAGTGCATCATTGTGGACGTTCTGCCTCTTTTCTTATGCTTTCAATGCAATTCCAGTCTACCTCCTGAAATCGGTTTCCTGCAATTCTGCCCCGCTTTCAAGTCCTCTTGGCAGCCTTACTTCAGTATATTTTTGGACGATAGCTGTCATTTATAACTCTGCAGGTTTGTGAATTACAGTGCCCCTGAGCTCCTTTCTTCAACTCGCTTTCTTTTGAGCTGGCCGCAACACCGCAGGAAGGCTTCAGGCTCTAATCTGGTTCCGGGACGGCACGCTGAGCCTTTGGTTATTTCCTCTTCCTGGTGGGAAATGAGAGTTAAATTTGCCCGTCCAGACACCTCCAGCTAGTCTCTCATTGGTTCTCCCTATTCCTGTTCATCTTCCGCAGATATTGCAAACTGGGCCAAACAGGAGGTTAAAGGCGCTGACTCTCCAAGTGGGGAGAGTGTTAGTAAAGCGTCTGGAATGTTGAACCCGAGTACCAGGGGAGGAAAACTGAGACATATTTGAACACGTCTCCCGTTCACACGGTTGATCATACTCTGGGTTCCATATGCAAGTTTTAGCTGAAGGAAGACTACCTTAAACCTGGAGAGTTGAGACCCGTGTAATGGGTACCATGCAATATGACTTCAAAGGGTCTTCATTTGCTCACCGAACCTCTCCAATCCTATCACTGCTGCGTTTATGCCCCTGCACACACGCTTGATTCTCGTTTGGAGACATAGCAATCCATAGGTTTTAAGATACTTAAGAGTCAGGTACATTCTTAGGCGTTTAATATGCGGTGTTGAATCCATTTCGTTGAGCAAGGAGTAGCTCTTGTCTATTCCATATTTGGCTTAAGGAACTTTATCTGTGCTCATTTCAATCTCTGCTTTTATGCAGCACCCCAACTCACCTTTACCCTTAAGCAAGCATAAGTTGGTTTTCTAAATTTGAGTCCCTGTTCTGTTCTGTAATTCAGTTCCTGTGTAGCCAAGTTTACATTCCGTGTATTACTGATATCTTATGATGTTTCTTTTTCTGTGTGACTTATTTCAGTTAGAATCATCGTACCTGAATCCACTCATTGTGCTGCTACGGGCCTGATGACATAGATTTCACTGCTGAGTGATAGTGCATTGTACATAAGTACCACAAGTTCTTTATCCATTTTTCACTTTCTGTGATATTGAACTTGTACGGTAAACGAGGTTCTTGTAAACAGAGGCATCCCAAAATTTGGGGTGGCTGTGTCGTTTTGATTTTAATTTCCCTAAGCTATAGGGCCATAAGTGGGAGTGCCCTAGGCTCTGTTGCTTTGTTTTTTAAATGTTTCAGGAAACACCATACACTTCTCCCGAGTGTCTGTTGGCAATTTACATCCCGCCCATCAGCATAACAAGGCTCCCAGTTCTCCATGGCCTGTCCTGCCTTTCTGGATTTTACACTTTTTTCAGATGGCCCTTTTGACCGGGGGGAAGTGAGACTTCATTGTAGTGCAGATTTCCTTTGCAAGCTTGCTTGGTTGGCCAAAAAGGGCGTATGCGTTTTTTCCTGAATATATTCAGGAAAAAACGCATACGCCCTTTTTGGCCAAGTGCATCATTGTGGACGTTCTGCCTCTTTTCCTATGCTTTCAATGCAATTCCAGTCTACCTCCTGAAATCGGTTTCCTGCAATTCTGCCCCGCTTTCAAGTCCTCTTGGCAGCCTTACTTCAGTATATTTTTGGACGATAGCTGTCATTTATAACTCTGCAGGTTTGTGAATTACAGTGGCCCTGAGCTCCTTTCTTCAACTCGCTTTCTTGTGAGCTGGCCGCAACACCGCAGGATGGCTTCAGGCCCTAATCTGGTTCCGGCATGGCACGCTGAGCCTTTGGTTATTTCCTCTTCCTGGTGGGAAATGAGAGTTAAATTTGCCCGTCCAGACACCTCCAGCTAGTCTCTCATTGGTTCTCCCTATTCCTGTTCATCTTCCGCAGAAATTGCAAACTGGGCCAAACAGGAGGTTAAAGGCGCTGACTCTCCAAGTGGGGAGAGTGTTAGTAAAGCATCTGGAATGTTGCACCCGAGTACCAGGGGAGGAAAACTGAGACATATTTGAACACGTCTCCCGTTCACACGGTTGATCATACTCTGGGTTCCACATGCATGTTTTAGCTGAAGGAAGAATACCTTAAACCTGGAGAGTTGAGACCCGTGTAATGGGTACCATGCAATATGACTTCAAAGGGTCTTCATTTGCTTACCGAACCTCTCCAATCCTATCACTGCTGCGTTTATGCCCCTGTACACCCGCTTGATTCTCTTATGGAGACATAGCAATCCATAGGTTTTAAGATACTTACTAGTCAGGTACATTCTTAAGCGTTTAATATGGGGTGTTGAGTCCATTTCGTTGAGCAAGGAGTAGCTCTTGTCTATTCCATATTTGGCTTAAGGAACTTTATCTGTGCTCATTTCAATCTCTGGTTTTATGCAGCACCCCAACTCACCTTTCCCGTTAAGCAAGCATAAGTTGGTTTTCTAAATTTGAGACCCTGTTCTGTTTTGGAATTCACTTCCTGTGTAGCCAAGTTTACATTCCGTGTATTACTGATATCTTATGATGTTTCTTTTTCTGTGTGACTTATTTCAGTTAGAATCATCGTACCTGAATCCACTCATTATGCTGCTACGGGCCTGATGACATAGATTTCATTGCTGAGTGATACTGCATTGTACGTAAGTAGCACAAGTTCTTTATCCATTTTTCACTTTCTGTGATAGAGAACTTGTACGGTAAACGAGGTTCTTGTAAACAGAGGCGTCCCAAACATTGGGGTGGATGTGTCTTTTTGATTTTAATTTCCCTAAGCTATAGGACCATAAGTGAAAGTGCCCTAGGCTCTGTTGCTTTGTTTCTTAGATGTTTCAGGAAACACCATACACTTCTCCCGAGTGTCTGTTGGCAATTTACATCCCGCCCATCAGCATACCAAGGCTCCCAGTTCTCCATGGCCTGTCCTGCCTTTCTGGATTTTACACTTTTTTCAGATGGCCCTTTTGACCGGGGGGAAGTGAGACTTCATTGTAGTGCAGATTTCCTTTGCAAGCTTGCTTGGTTGGCCAAAAAGGGCGTATGCGTTTTTTCCTGAATATATTCAGGAAAAAACGCATACGCCCTTTTTGGCCAAGTGCATCATTGTGGACGTTCTGCCTCTTTTCCTATGCTTTCAATGCAATTCCAGTCTACCTCCTGAAATCGGTTTCCTGCAATTCTGCCCCGCTTTCAAGTCCTCTTGGCAGCCTTACTTCAGTATATTTATGGAAGATAGTTGTCATTTATAACTCTGCAGGTTTGTGAATTACAGTGCCCCTGAGCTCCTTTCTTCAACTCCCTTTCTTGTGAGCTGGCCGCAACACCGCAGGATGGCTTCAGGCCCTAATCTGGTTCCGGCACGGCACGCTGAGCCTTTGGTTATTTCCTCTTCCTGGTGGGAAATGAGAGTTAAATTTGCCCGTCCAGACACCTCCAGCTGGTCTCTCATTGGTTCTCGCTATTCCTGTTCATCTTCCGCAGAAATTGCAAACTGGGCCAAACAGGAGGTTAAAGGCGCTGACTCTCCAAGTGGAGAGAGTGTTAGTAAAGCGTCTGGAATGTTGCACCCGAGTACCAGGGTACGAAAACTGAGACATATTTGAACCCGTCTCCCGTTCACACGGTTGATCATACTCTGGGTTCCACATGCATGTTTTAGCTGAAGGAAGAATACCTTAAACCTGGGTAGTTGAGACCCGTGGAATGGGTACCATGCAATATGACTTCAAAGGGTCTTCATTTGCTCAGCGAACCTCTCCAATCCTATCACTGCTGCGTTTATGCCCCTGTACACACGTTTGATTCTCTTTCGGAGACATAGCAATCCATAGGTTTTAAGATACTTACTAGTCAGGTACATTCTTAGGCGTTTAATATGGGATGTTGAGTCCATTTCATTGAGCAAGGAGTAGCTCTTGTCTATTCCATATTTGGCTTAAGGAACTGTATCTGTGCTCATTTCAATCTCTGGTTTTATGCAGCACCCCAACTCACCTTTCCCCTTAAGCAAGCATAAGTTGGTTTTCTAAATTTGAGACGCTGTTCTGTTTTGGAATTCAGTTCCTGTGTAGCCAAGTTTACATTCCGTGTATTAGTGATATCTTATGATGTTTCTTTTTCTGTGTGACTTATTTCAGTTAGAATCATCATACCTGAATCCACTCATTGTGCTGCTAAGGGCCTGATGACATAGATTTCATTGCTGAGTGATATTGCTTTGTAAGTAAATACCACAACTTCTTTATCCATTTTTCACTTTCTGCGATGTTGAACTTGTACTGTACGAGAGGTTCTTGTAAACAGAGGCGTCCCAAACTTTGGGGTGGCTGTGTCTTTTTGATTTTAATTTCCCTAAGCTATAGGACCATAAGTGGAAGTGCCCTAGGCTCTGTTGCTTTGTTTTTTAGATGTTTCAGGAAACACCATACACTTCTCCCGAGTGTCTGTTGGCAATTGACATCCCGCCCATCAGCATAACAAGGCTCCCAGTTCTCCATGGCCTGTCCTGCCTTGCTGGATTTTACACTTTTATCAGATGGCCCTTTTGACCGGGGGGAAGTGAGACTTCATTGTAGTGCAGATTTCCTTTGCAAGCTTGCTTGGTTGGCCAAAAAGGGCGTATGCGTTTTTTCCTGAATATATTCAGGAAAAAACGCATACGCCCTTTTTGGCCAAGTGCATCATTGTGGACGTTCTGCCTCTTTTCCTATGCTTTCAATGCAATTCCAGTCTACCTCCTGAAATCGGTTTCCTGCAATTCTGCCCCGCTTTCAAGTCCTCTTGGCAGCCTTACTTCAGTATATTTTTGGACGATAGCTGTCATTTATAACTCTGCAGGTTTGTGAATTACAGTGCCCCTGAGCTCCTTTCTTCAACTCGCTTTCTTTTGAGCTGGCCGCAACACCGCAGGATGGCTTCAGGCTCTAATCTGGTTCCGGCACGGCACGCTGAGCCTTTGGTTATTTCCTCTTCCTGGTGGGAAATGAGAGTTAAATTTGCCCGTCCAGACACCTCCAGCTAGTCTCTCATTGGTTCTCCCTATTCCTGTTCATCTTCCGCAGAAATTGCAAACTGGGCCAAACAGGAGGTTAAAGGCGCTGACTCTCCAAGTCGGGAGAGTGTTAGTAAAGCATCTGGAATATTGCACCCAAGTACCAGGGGAGGAAAACTGAGATATATTTGAACACGTCTCCCGATCACATGGTTGATCATACTCTGGGTTCCACATGCATGTTTTAGCTGAAGGAAGAATACCTTAAACCTGTAGAGTTGAGACCCGTGTAATGGGTACCATGCAAATTGACTTCAAAGGGTCTTCATTTGCTCACCGAACCTCTCCAATCCTATCACTGCTGCCTTTATGCCCCTGCACACACGCTTGATTCTCGTTTGGAGACATAGCAATCCATAGGTTTTAAGATACTTACTAGTCAGGTACATTCTTAGGCGTTTAATATGGGGTGTTGAGTCTATTTCTTTGAGCAAGGAGTAGCTCTTGTCTATTCCATATTTGGCTTAAGGAACTTTATCTGTGCTCATTTCAATCTCTGGTTTTATGCAGCACCCCAACTCACCTTTCCCGTTAAGCAAGCATAAGTTGGTTTTCTAAATTTGAGACGCTGTTCTGTTTTGGAATTCAGTTCCTGTGTAGCCAAGTTTACATTCCGTGTATTAGTGATATCTTATGATGTTTCTTTTTCTGTGTGACTTATTTCAGTTAGAATCATCATACCTGAATCCACTCATTGTGCTGCTAAGGGCCTGATGATATAGATTTCATTGCTGAGTGATATTGCTTTGTAAGTAAATACCACAACTTCTTTATCCATTTTTCACTTTCTGCGATGTTGAACTTGTAATGTAAACGAGGTTCTTGTAAACAGAGGCGTCCCAAACTTTGGGGTGGCTGTGTCTTTTTGATTTTAATTTCCCTAAGCTATAGAACCATAAGTGGAAGTGCCCTAGGCTCTGTTGCTTTGTTTTTTAGATGTTTCAGGAAACACCATACACTTCTCCCGAGTGTCTGTTGGCAATTTACATCCCGCCCATCAGCATAACAAGGCTCCCAGTTCTCCATGGCCTGTCCTGCCTTGCTGGATTTTACACTTTTTTCAGATGGCCCTTTTGACCGGGGGGAAGTGAAACTTCATTGTAGTGCAGATTTCCTTTGCAAGCTTGCTTGGTTGGCCAAAAAGGGCGTATGCGTTTTTTCCTGAATATATTCAGGAAAAAACGCATACGCCCTTTTTGGCCAAGTGCATCATTGTGGACGTTCTGCCTCTTTTCCTATGCTTTCAATGCAATTCCAGTCTACCTCCTGAAATCGGTTGCCTGCAATTCTGCCCCGCTTTCAAGTCCTCTTGGCAGCCTTACTTCAGTATATTTTTGGACGATAGCTGTCATTTATAACTCTGCAGGTTTGTGAATTACAGTGCCCCTGAGCTCCTTTCTTCAACTTGCTTTCTTTTGAGCTGGCCGCAACACCGCAGGATGGCTTCAGGCTCTAATCTGGTTCCGGGACGGCACGCTGAGCCTTTGGTTATTTCCTCTTCCTGGTGGGAAATGAGAGTTAAATTTGCCCGTCCAGACACCTCCAGTTAGTCTCTCATTGGTTCTCCCTATTCCTTTTCATCTTCCACAGAAATTGCAAACTGGGCCAAACAGGAGGTTAAAGGCGCTGACTTTCCAAGTCGGGAGAGTGTTAGTAAAGCGTCTGGAATGTTGCACCCGAGTACCAGGGGAGGAAAACTGAGACATATTTGAACACGTCTCCCGTTCACACAGTTGATCATACTCTGGCTTCCACATGCA
The DNA here is from genome assembly GCF_963455315.2 of Globicephala melas. Lineage (NCBI taxonomy): Eukaryota > Metazoa > Chordata > Mammalia > Artiodactyla > Delphinidae > Globicephala > Globicephala melas. Next base: position 781,470 of record NW_027207292.1, read on the forward strand.
TGTTTTAGCTGAAGGAAGAATACCTTAAACCTGTAGAGTTGAGACCCGTGTAATGGGTACCATGCAAATTGACTTCAAAGGGTCTTCATTTGCTCACCGAACCTCTCCAATCCTATCACTGCTGCGTTTATGCCCCTGTACACACGCTTGATTCTCTTTTGGAGACATAGCAATCCATAGGTTTTAAGATACTTACTAGTCAGGTACATTCTTAGGCGTTTAATATGGGGTGTTGAGTCCATTTCGTTGAGCAAGGAGTAGCTCTTGTCTATTCCATATTTGGCTTAAGGAACTTTATCTGTGCTCATTTCAATCTCTGGTTTTATGCAGCACCCCAACTCACCTTTCCCCTTAAGCAAGCATAAGTTGGTTTTCTAAATTTGAGACCCTTTTCTGTTCTGTAATTCAGTTCCTGTGTAGCCAAGTTTACATTCCGTGTATTACTGATATCTTATGATGTTTCTTTTTCTGTGTGACTTATTTCAGTTAGAATCATCATACCTGAATCCACTCATTGTGCTGCTAAGGGCCTGATGACATAGATTTCATTGCTGAGTGATATTGCTTTGTAAGTAAATACCACAACTTCTTTATCCATTTTTCACTTTCTGCGATGTTGAACTTGTACTGTAAACGAGGTTCTTGTAAACAGAGGCGTCCCAAACTTTGGGGTGGCTGTGTCTTTTTGATTTTAATTTCCCTAAGCTATAGGACCATAAGTGGAAGTGCCCTAGGCTCTGTTGCTTTGTTTTTTAGATGTTTCAGGAAACACCATACACTTCTCCCGAGTGTCTGTTGGCAATTTACATCCCGCCCATCAGCATAACAAGGCTCCCAGTTCTCCATGGCCTGTCCTGCCTTGCTGGATTTTACACTTTTTTCAGATGGCCCTTTTGACCGGGGGGAAGTGAGACTTCATTGTAGTGCAGATTTCCTTTGCAAGCTTGCTTGGTTGGCCAAAAAGGGCGTATGCGTTTTTTCCTGAATATATTCAGGAAAAAACGCATACACCCTTTTTGGCCAAGTGCATCATTGTGGACGTTCTGCCTCTTTTCTTATGCTTTCAATGCAATTCCAGTCTACCTCCTGAAATCGGTTTCCTGCAATTCTGCCCCGCTTTCAAGTCCTCTTGGCAGCCTTACTTCAGTATATTTTTGGACGATAGCTGTCATTTATAACTCTGCAGGTTTGTGAATTACAGTGCCCCTGAGCTCCTTTCTTCAACTTGCTTTCTTTTGAGCTGGCCGCAACACCGCAGGAAGGCTTCAGGCTCTAATCTGGTTCCGGGACGGCACGCTGAGCCTTTGGTTATTTCCTCTTCCTGGTGGGAAATGAGAGTTAAATTTGCCCGTCCAGACACCTCCAGCTAGTCTCTCATTGGTTCTCCCTATTCCTGTTCATCTTCCGCAGATATTGCAAACTGGGCCAAACAGGAGGTTAAAGGCGCTGACTCTCCAAGTGGGGAGAGTGTTAGTAAAGCGTCTGGAATGTTGAACCCGAGTACCAGGGGAGGAAAACTGAGACATATTTGAACACGTCTCCCGTTCACACGGTTGATCATACTCTGGGTTCCATATGCAAGTTTTAGCTGAAGGAAGACTACCTTAAACCTGGAGAGTTGAGACCCGTGTAATGGGTACCATGCAATATGACTTCAAAGGGTCTTCATTTGCTCACCGAACCTCTCCAATCCTATCACTGCTGCGTTTATGCCCCTGCACACACGCTTGATTCTCGTTTGGAGACATAGCAATCCATAGGTTTTAAGATACTTAAGAGTCAGGTACATTCTTAGGCGTTTAATATGCGGTGTTGAATCCATTTCGTTGAGCAAGGAGTAGCTCTTGTCTATTCCATATTTGGCTTAAGGAACTTTATCTGTGCTCATTTCAATCTCTGCTTTTATGCAGCACCCCAACTCACCTTTACCCTTAAGCAAGCATAAGTTGGTTTTCTAAATTTGAGTCCCTGTTCTGTTCTGTAATTCAGTTCCTGTGTAGCCAAGTTTACATTCCGTGTATTACTGATATCTTATGATGTTTCTTTTTCTGTGTGACTTATTTCAGTTAGAATCATCGTACCTGAATCCACTCATTGTGCTGCTACGGGCCTGATGACATAGATTTCACTGCTGAGTGATAGTGCATTGTACATAAGTACCACAAGTTCTTTATCCATTTTTCACTTTCTGTGATATTGAACTTGTACGGTAAACGAGGTTCTTGTAAACAGAGGCATCCCAAAATTTGGGGTGGCTGTGTCGTTTTGATTTTAATTTCCCTAAGCTATAGGGCCATAAGTGGGAGTGCCCTAGGCTCTGTTGCTTTGTTTTTTAAATGTTTCAGGAAACACCATACACTTCTCCCGAGTGTCTGTTGGCAATTTACATCCCGCCCATCAGCATAACAAGGCTCCCAGTTCTCCATGGCCTGTCCTGCCTTTCTGGATTTTACACTTTTTTCAGATGGCCCTTTTGACCGGGGGGAAGTGAGACTTCATTGTAGTGCAGATTTCCTTTGCAAGCTTGCTTGGTTGGCCAAAAAGGGCGTATGCGTTTTTTCCTGAATATATTCAGGAAAAAACGCATACGCCCTTTTTGGCCAAGTGCATCATTGTGGACGTTCTGCCTCTTTTCCTATGCTTTCAATGCAATTCCAGTCTACCTCCTGAAATCGGTTTCCTGCAATTCTGCCCCGCTTTCAAGTCCTCTTGGCAGCCTTACTTCAGTATATTTTTGGACGATAGCTGTCATTTATAACTCTGCAGGTTTGTGAATTACAGTGGCCCTGAGCTCCTTTCTTCAACTCGCTTTCTTGTGAGCTGGCCGCAACACCGCAGGATGGCTTCAGGCCCTAATCTGGTTCCGGCATGGCACGCTGAGCCTTTGGTTATTTCCTCTTCCTGGTGGGAAATGAGAGTTAAATTTGCCCGTCCAGACACCTCCAGCTAGTCTCTCATTGGTTCTCCCTATTCCTGTTCATCTTCCGCAGAAATTGCAAACTGGGCCAAACAGGAGGTTAAAGGCGCTGACTCTCCAAGTGGGGAGAGTGTTAGTAAAGCATCTGGAATGTTGCACCCGAGTACCAGGGGAGGAAAACTGAGACATATTTGAACACGTCTCCCGTTCACACGGTTGATCATACTCTGGGTTCCACATGCATGTTTTAGCTGAAGGAAGAATACCTTAAACCTGGAGAGTTGAGACCCGTGTAATGGGTACCATGCAATATGACTTCAAAGGGTCTTCATTTGCTTACCGAACCTCTCCAATCCTATCACTGCTGCGTTTATGCCCCTGTACACCCGCTTGATTCTCTTATGGAGACATAGCAATCCATAGGTTTTAAGATACTTACTAGTCAGGTACATTCTTAAGCGTTTAATATGGGGTGTTGAGTCCATTTCGTTGAGCAAGGAGTAGCTCTTGTCTATTCCATATTTGGCTTAAGGAACTTTATCTGTGCTCATTTCAATCTCTGGTTTTATGCAGCACCCCAACTCACCTTTCCCGTTAAGCAAGCATAAGTTGGTTTTCTAAATTTGAGACCCTGTTCTGTTTTGGAATTCACTTCCTGTGTAGCCAAGTTTACATTCCGTGTATTACTGATATCTTATGATGTTTCTTTTTCTGTGTGACTTATTTCAGTTAGAATCATCGTACCTGAATCCACTCATTATGCTGCTACGGGCCTGATGACATAGATTTCATTGCTGAGTGATACTGCATTGTACGTAAGTAGCACAAGTTCTTTATCCATTTTTCACTTTCTGTGATAGAGAACTTGTACGGTAAACGAGGTTCTTGTAAACAGAGGCGTCCCAAACATTGGGGTGGATGTGTCTTTTTGATTTTAATTTCCCTAAGCTATAGGACCATAAGTGAAAGTGCCCTAGGCTCTGTTGCTTTGTTTCTTAGATGTTTCAGGAAACACCATACACTTCTCCCGAGTGTCTGTTGGCAATTTACATCCCGCCCATCAGCATACCAAGGCTCCCAGTTCTCCATGGCCTGTCCTGCCTTTCTGGATTTTACACTTTTTTCAGATGGCCCTTTTGACCGGGGGGAAGTGAGACTTCATTGTAGTGCAGATTTCCTTTGCAAGCTTGCTTGGTTGGCCAAAAAGGGCGTATGCGTTTTTTCCTGAATATATTCAGGAAAAAACGCATACGCCCTTTTTGGCCAAGTGCATCATTGTGGACGTTCTGCCTCTTTTCCTATGCTTTCAATGCAATTCCAGTCTACCTCCTGAAATCGGTTTCCTGCAATTCTGCCCCGCTTTCAAGTCCTCTTGGCAGCCTTACTTCAGTATATTTATGGAAGATAGTTGTCATTTATAACTCTGCAGGTTTGTGAATTACAGTGCCCCTGAGCTCCTTTCTTCAACTCCCTTTCTTGTGAGCTGGCCGCAACACCGCAGGATGGCTTCAGGCCCTAATCTGGTTCCGGCACGGCACGCTGAGCCTTTGGTTATTTCCTCTTCCTGGTGGGAAATGAGAGTTAAATTTGCCCGTCCAGACACCTCCAGCTGGTCTCTCATTGGTTCTCGCTATTCCTGTTCATCTTCCGCAGAAATTGCAAACTGGGCCAAACAGGAGGTTAAAGGCGCTGACTCTCCAAGTGGGGAGAGTGTTAGTAAAGCGTCTGGAATGTTGCACCCGAGTACCAGGGTACGAAAACTGAGACATATTTGAACACGTCTCCCGTTCACACGGTTGATCATACTCTGGGTTCCACATGCATGTTTTAGCTGAAGGAAGAATACCTTAAACCTGGGTAGTTGAGACCCGTGGAATGGGTACCATGCAATATGACTTCAAAGGGTCTTCATTTGCTCACCGAACCTCTCCAATCCTATCAGTGCTGCGTTTATGCCCCTGTACACACGTTTGATTCTCTTTCGGAGACATAGCAATCCATAGGTTTTAAGATACTTACTAGTCAGGTACATTCTTAGGCGTTTAATATGGGATGTTGAGTCCATTTCATTGAGCAAGGAGTAGCTCTTGTCTATTCCATATTTGGCTTAAGGAATTTATCTGTGCTCATTTCAATCTCTGGTTTTATGCAGCACCCCAACTCACCTTTCCCCTTAAGCAAGCATAAGTTGGTTTTCTAAATTTGAGACGCTGTTCTGTTTTGGAATTCAGTTCCTGTGTAGCCAAGTTTACATTCCGTGTATTAGTGATATCTTATGATGTTTCTTTTTCTGTGTGACTTATTTCAGTTAGAATCATCATACCTGAATCCACTCATTGTGCTGCTAAGGGCCTGATGACATAGATTTCATTGCTGAGTGATATTGCTTTGTAAGTAAATACCACAACTTCTTTATCCATTTTTCACTTTCTGCGATGTTGAACTTGTACTGTACGAGAGGTTCTTGTAAACAGAGGCGTCCCAAACTTTGGGGTGGCTGTGTCTTTTTGATTTTAATTTCCCTAAGCTATAGGACCATAAGTGGAAGTGCCCTAGGCTCTGTTGCTTTGTTTTTTAGATGTTTCAGGAAACACCATACACTTCTCCCGAGTGTCTGTTGGCAATTGACATCCCGCCCATCAGCATAACAAGGCTCCCAGTTCTCCATGGCCTGTCCTGCCTTGCTGGATTTTACACTTTTATCAGATGGCCCTTTTGACCGGGGGGAAGTGAGACTTCATTGTAGTGCAGATTTCCTTTGCAAGCTTGCTTGGTTGGCCAAAAAGGGCGTATGCGTTTTTTCCTGAATATATTCAGGAAAAAACGCATACGCCCTTTTTGGCCAAGTGCATCATTGTGGACGTTCTGCCTCTTTTCCTATGCTTTCAATGCAATTCCAGTCTACCTCCTGAAATCGGTTTCCTGCAATTCTGCCCCGCTTTCAAGTCCTCTTGGCAGCCTTACTTCAGTATATTTTTGGACGATAGCTGTCATTTATAACTCTGCAGGTTTGTGAATTACAGTGCCCCTGAGCTCCTTTCTTCAACTCGCTTTCTTTTGAGCTGGCCTCAACACCGCAGGATGGCTTCAGGCTCTAATCTGGTTCCGGCACGGCACGCTGAGCCTTTGGTTATTTCCTCTTCCTGGTGGGAAATGAGAGTTAAATTTGCCCGTCCAGCCACCTCCAGCTAGTCTCTCATTGGTTCTCCCTATTCCTGTTCATCTTCCGCAGAAATTGCAAACTGGGCCAAACAGGAGGTTAAAGGCGCTGACTCTCCAAGTCGGGAGAGTGTTAATAAAGCATCTGGAATATTGCACCCAAGTACCAGGGGAGGAAAACTGAGATATATTTGAACACGTCTCCCGATCACATGGTTGATCATACTCTGGGTTCCACATGCATGTTTTAGCTGAAGGAAGAATACCTTAAACCTGTAGAGTTGAGACCCGTGTAATGGGTACCATGCAAATTGACTTCAAAGGGTCTTCATTTGCTCACCGAACCTCTCCAATCCTATCACTGCTGCCTTTATGCCCCTGCACACACGCTTGATTCTCGTTTGGAGACATAGCAATCCATAGGTTTTAAGATACTTACTAGTCAGGTACATTCTTAGGCGTTTAATATGGGGTGTTGAGTCTATTTCTTTGAGCAAGGAGTAGCTCTTGTCTATTCCATATTTGGCTTAAGGAACTTTATCTGTGCTCATTTCAATCTCTGGTTTTATGCAGCACCCCAACTCACCTTTCCCGTTAAGCAAGCATAAGTTGGTTTTCTAAATTTGAGACGCTGTTCTGTTTTGGAATTCAGTTCCTGTGTAGCCAAGTTTACATTCCGTGTATTAGTGATATCTTATGATGTTTCTTTTTCTGTGTGACTTATTTCAGTTAGAATCATCATACCTGAATCCACTCATTGTGCTGCTAAGGGCCTGATGACATAGATTTCATTGCTGAGTGATATTGCTTTGTAAGTAAATACCACAACTTCTTTATCCATTTTTCACTTTCTGCGATGTTGAACTTGTACTGTAAACGAGGTTCTTGTAAACAGAGGCGTCCCAAACTTTGGGGTGGCTGTGTCTTTTTGATTTTAATTTCCCTAAGCTATAGGACCATAAGTGGAAGTGCCCTAGGCTCTGTTGCTTTGTTTTTTAGATGTTTCAGGAAACACCATACACTTCTCCCGAGTGTCTGTTGGCAATTTACATCCCGCCCATCAGCATAACAAGGCTCCCAGTTCTCCATGGCCTGTCCTGCCTTGCTGGATTTTACACTTTTTTCAGATGGCCCTTTTGACCGGGGGGAAGTGAGACTTCATTGTAGTGCAGATTTCCTTTGCAAGCTTGCTTGGTTGGCCAAAAAGGGCGTATGCGTTTTTTCCTGAATATATTCAGGAAAAAACGCATACACCCTTTTTGGCCAAGTGCATCATTGTGGACGTTCTGCCTCTTTTCCTATGCTTTCAATGCAATTCCAGTCTACCTCCTGAAATCGGTTTCCTGCAATTCTGCCCCGCATTCAAGTCCTCTTGGCAGCCTTACTTCAGTATATTTTTGGACGATAGCTGTCATTTATAACTCTGCAGGTTTGTGAATTACAGTGCCCCTGAGCTCCTTTCTTCAACTTGCTTTCTTTTGAGCTGGCCGCAACACCGCAGGATGGCTTCAGGCTCTAATCTGGTTCCGGGACGGCACGCTGAGCCTTTGGTTATTTCCTCTTCCTGGTGGGAAATGAGAGTTAAATTTGCCCGTCCAGACACCTCCAGCTAGTCTCTCATTGGTTCTCCCTATTCCTGTTCATCTTCCGCAGATATTGCAAACTGGGCCAAACAGGAGGTTAAAGGCGCTGACTCTCCAAGTGGGGAGAGTGTTAGTAAAGTGTCTGGAATGTTGCACCCGAGTACCAGGGGAGGAAAACTGAGACATATTTGAACACGTCTCCCGTTCACACGGTTGATCATACTCTGGGTTCCATATGCAAGTTTTAGCTGAAGGAAGAATACCTTAAACCTGGAGAGTTGAGACCCGTGTAATGGGTACCATGCAATATGACTTCAAAGGGTCTTCATTTGCTCACCGAACCTCTCCAATCCTATCACTGCTGCGTTTATGCCCCTGCACACACGCTTGATTCTCGTTTGGAGACATAGCAATCCATAGGTTTTAAGATACTTAAGAGTCAGGTACATTCTTAGGCGTTTAATATGCGGTGTTGAATCCATTTCGTTGAGCAAGGAGTAGCTCTTGTCTATTCCATATTTGGCTTAAGGAACTTTATCTGTGCTCATTTCAATCTCTGCTTTTATGCAGCACCCCAACTCACCTTTACCCTTAAGCAAGCATAAGTTGGTTTTCTAAATTTGAGTCCCTGTTCTGTTCTGTAATTCAGTTCCTGTGTAGCCAAGTTTACATTCCGTGTATTACTGATATCTTATGATGTTTCTTTTTCTGTGTGACTTATTTCAGTTAGAATCATCGTACCTGAATCCACTCATTGTGCTGCTACGGGCCTGATGACATAGATTTCACTGCTGAGTGATAGTGCATTGTACATAAGTACCACAAGTTCTTTATCCATTTTTCACTTTCTGTGATATTGAACTTGTACGGTAAACGAGGTTCTTGTAAACAGAGGCGTCCCAAAATTTGGGGTGGCTGTGTCGTTTTGATTTTAATTTCCCTAAGCTATAGGGCCATAAGTGGGAGTGCCCTAGGCTCTGTTGCTTTGTTTTTTAAATGTTTCAGGAAACACCATACACTTCTCCCGAGTGTCTGTTGGCAATTTACATCCCGCCCATCAGCATAACAAGGCTCCCAGTTCTCCATGGCCTGTCCTGCCTTTCTGGATTTTACACTTTTTTCAGATGGCCCTTTTGACCGGGGGGAAGTGAGACTTCATTGTAGTGCAGATTTCCTTTGCAAGCTTGCTTGGTTGGCCAAAAAGGGCGTATGCGTTTTTTCCTGAATATATTCAGGAAAAAACGCATACGCCCTTTTTGGCCAAGTGCATCATTGTGGACGTTCTGCCTCTTTTCCTATGCTTTCAATGCAATTCCAGTCTACCTCCTGAAATCGGTTGCCTGCAATTCTGCCCCGCTTTCAAGTCCTCTTGGCAGCCTTACTTCAGTATATTTTTGGACGATAGCTGTCATTTATAACTCTGCAGGTTTGTGAATTACAGTGGCCCTGAGCTCCTTTCTTCAACTCGCTTTCTTGTGAGCTGGCCGCAACACCGCAGGATGGCTTCAGGCCCTAATCTGGTTCCGGCATGGCACGCTGAGCCTTTGGTTATTTCCTCTTCCTGGTGGGAAATGAGAGTTAAATTTGCCCGTCCAGACACCTCCAGCTAGTCTCTCATTGGTTCTCCCTATTCCTGTTCATCTTCCGCAGAAATTGCAAACTGGGCCAAACAGGAGGTTAAAGGCGCTGACTCTCCAAGTGGGGAGAGTGTTAGTAAAGCATCTGGAATGTTGCACCCGAGTACCAGGGGAGGAAAACTGAGACATATTTGAACACGTCTCCCGTTCACACGGTTGATCATACTCTGGGTCCAACATGCATGTTTTAGCTGAAGGAAGAATACCTTAAACCTGGAGAGTTGAGACCCGTGTAATGGGTACCATGCAATATGACTTCAAAGGGTCCTCATTTGCTTACCGAACCTCTCCAATCCTATCACTGCTGCGTTTATGCCCCTGTACACCCGCTTGATTCTCTTATGGAGACATAGCAATCCATAGGTTTTAAGATACTTACTAGTCAGGTACATTCTTAAGCGTTTAATATGGGGTGTTGAGTCCATTTCGTTGAGCAAGGAGTAGCTCTTGTCTATTCCATATTTGGCTTAAGGAACTTTATCTGTGCTCATTTCAATCTCTGGTTTTATGCAGCACCCCAACTCACCTTTCCCGTTAAGCAAGCATAAGTTGGTTTTCTAAATTTGAGACCCTGTTCTGTTTTGGAATTCACTTCCTGTGTAGCCAAGTTTACATTCCGTGTATTACTGATATCTTATGATGTTTCTTTTTCTGTGTGACTTATTTCAGTTAGAATCATCGTACCTGAATCCACTCATTATGCTGCTACGGGCCTGATGACATAGATTTCATTGCTGAGTGATACTGCATTGTACGTAAGTAGCACAAGTTCTTTATCCATTTTTCACTTTCTGTGATAGAGAACTTGTACGGTAAACGAGGTTCTTGTAAACAGAGGCGTCCCAAACATTGGGGTGGATGTGTCTTTTTGATTTTAATTTCCCTAAGCTATAGGACCATAAGTGAAAGTGCCCTAGGCTCTGTTGCTTTGTTTCTTAGATGTTTCAGGAAACACCATACACTTCTCCCGAGTGTCTGTTGGCAATTTACATCCCGCCCATCAGCATACCAAGGCTCCCAGTTCTCCATGGCCTGTCCTGCCTTTCTGGATTTTACACTTTTTTCAGATGGCCCTTTTGACCGGGGGGAAGTGAGACTTCATTGTAGTGCAGATTTCCTTTGCAAGCTTGCTTGGTTGGCCAAAAAGGGCGTATGCGTTTTTTCCTGAATATATTCAGGAAAAAACGCATACGCCCTTTTTGGCCAAGTGCATCATTGTGGACGTTCTGCCTCTTTTCCTATGCTTTCAATGCAATTCCAGTCTACCTCCTGAAATCGGTTTCCTGCAATTCTGCCCCGCTTTCAAGTCCTCTTGGCAGCCTTACTTCAGTATATTTATGGAAGATAGTTGTCATTTATAACTCTGCAGGTTTGTGAATTACAGTGCCCCTGAGCTCCTTTCTTCAACTCCCTTTCTTGTGAGCTGGCCGCAACACCGCAGGATGGCTTCAGGCCCTAATCTGGTTCCGGCACGGCACGCTGAGCCTTTGGTTATTTCCTCTTCCTGGTGGGAAATGAGAGTTAAATTTGCCCGTCCAGACACCTCCAGCTGGTCTCTCATTGGTTCTCGCTATTCCTGTTCATCTTCCGCAGAAATTGCAAACTGGGCCAAACAGGAGGTTAAAGGCGCTGACTCTCCAAGTGGGGAGAGTGTTAGTAAAGCGTCTGGAATGTTGCACCCGAGTACCAGGGTACGAAAACTGAGACATATTTGAACACGTCTCCCGTTCACACGGTTGATCATACTCTGGGTTCCACATGCATGTTTTAGCTGAAGGAAGAATACCTTAAACCTGGGTAGTTGAGACCCGTGGAATGGGTACCATGCAATATGACTTCAAAGGGTCTTCATTTGCTCACCGAACCTCTCCAATCCTATCAGTGCTGCGTTTATGCCCCTGTACACACGTTTGATTCTCTTTCGGAGACATAGCAATCCATAGGTTTTAAGATACTTACTAGTCAGGTACATTCTTAGGCGTTTAATATGGGATGTTGAGTCCATTTCATTGAGCAAGGAGTAGCTCTTGTCTATTCCATATTTGGCTTAAGGAATTTATCTGTGCTCATTTCAATCTCTGGTTTTATGCAGCACCCCAACTCACCTTTCCCCTTAAGCAAGCATAAGTTGGTTTTCTAAATTTGAGACGCTGTTCTGTTTTGGAATTCAGTTCCTGTGTAGCCAAGTTTACATTCCGTGTATTAGTGATATCTTATGATGTTTCTTTTTCTGTGTGACTTATTTCAGTTAGAATCATCATACCTGAATCCACTCATTGTGCTGCTAAGGGCCTGATGACATAGATTTCATTGCTGAGTGATATTGCTTTGTAAGTAAATACCACAACTTCTTTATCCATTTTTCACTTTCTGCGATGTTGAACTTGTACTGTACGAGAGGTTCTTGTAAACAGAGGCGTCCCAAACTTTGGGGTGGCTGTGTCTTTTTGATTTTAATTTCCCTAAGCTATAGGACCATAAGTGGAAGTGCCCTAGGCTCTGTTGCTTTGTTTTTTAGATGTTTCAGGAAACACCATACACTTCTCCCGAGTGTCTGTTGGCAATTGACATCCCGCCCATCAGCATAACAAGGCTCCCAGTTCTCCATGGCCTGTCCTGCCTTGCTGGATTTTACACTTTTATCAGATGGCCCTTTTGACCGGGGGGAAGTGAGACTTCATTGTAGTGCAGATTTCCTTTGCAAGCTTGCTTGGTTGGCCAAAAAGGGCGTATGCGTTTTTTCCTGAATATATTCAGGAAAAAACGCATACGCCCTTTTTGGCCAAGTGCATCATTGTGGACGTTCTGCCTCTTTTCCTATGCTTTCAATGCAATTCCAGTCTACCTCCTGAAATCGGTTTCCTGCAATTCTGCCCCGCTTTCAAGTCCTCTTGGCAGCCTTACTTCAGTATATTTTTGGACGATAGCTGTCATTTATAACTCTGCAGGTTTGTGAATTACAGTGCCCCTGAGCTCCTTTCTTCAACTCGCTTTCTTTTGAGCTGGCCTCAACACCGCAGGATGGCTTCAGGCTCTAATCTGGTTCCGGCACGGCACGCTGAGCCTTTGGTTATTTCCTCTTCCTGGTGGGAAATGAGAGTTAAATTTGCCCGTCCAGCCACCTCCAGCTAGTCTCTCATTGGTTCTCCCTATTCCTGTTCATCTTCCGCAGAAATTGCAAACTGGGCCAAACAGGAGGTTAAAGGCGCTGACTCTCCAAGTCGGGAGAGTGTTAGTAAAGCATCTGGAATATTGCACCCAAGTACCAGGGGAGGAAAACTGAGATATATTTGAACACGTCTCCCGATCACATGGTTGATCATACTCTGGGTTCCACATGCATGTTTTAGCTGAAGGAAGAATACCTTAAACCTGTAGAGTTGAGACCCGTGTAATGGGTACCATGCAAATTGACTTCAAAGGGTCTTCATTTGCTCACCGAACCTCTCCAATCCTATCACTGCTGCCTTTATGCCCCTGCACACACGCTTGATTCTCGTTTGGAGACATAGCAATCCATAGGTTTTAAGATACTTACTAGTCAGGTACATTCTTAGGCGTTTAATATGGGGTGTTGAGTCTATTTCTTTGAGCAAGGAGTAGCTCTTGTCTATTCCATATTTGGCTTAAGGAACTTTATCTGTGCTCATTTCAATCTCTGGTTTTATGCAGCACCCCAACTCACCTTTCCCGTTAAGCAAGCATAAGTTGGTTTTCTAAATTTGAGACGCTGTTCTGTTTTGGAATTCAGTTCCTGTGTAGCCAAGTTTACATTCCGTGTATTAGTGATATCTTATGATGTTTCTTTTTCTGTGTGACTTATTTCAGTTAGAATCATCATACCTGAATCCACTCATTGTGCTGCTAAGGGCCTGATGACATAGATTTCATTGCTGAGTGATATTGCTTTGTAAGTAAATACCACAACTTCTTTATCCATTTTTCACTTTCTGCGATGTTGAACTTGTACTGTAAACGAGGTTCTTGTAAACAGAGGCGTCCCAAACTTTGGGGTGGCTGTGTCTTTTTGATTTTAATTTCCCTAAGCTATAGGACCATAAGTGGAAGTGCCCTAGGCTCTGTTGCTTTGTTTTTTAGATGTTTCAGGAAACACCATACACTTCTCCCGAGTGTCTGTTGGCAATTTACATCCCGCCCATCAGCATAACAAGGCTCCCAGTTCTCCATGGCCTGTCCTGCCTTGCTGGATTTTACACTTTTTTCAGATGGCCCTTTTGACCGGGGGGAAGTGAGACTTCATTGTAGTGCAGATTTCCTTTGCAAGCTTGCTTGGTTGGCCAAAAAGGGCGTATGCGTTTTTTCCTGAATATATTCAGGAAAAAACGCATACACCCTTTTTGGCCAAGTGCATCATTGTGGACGTTCTGCCTCTTTTCCTATGCTTTCAATGCAATTCCAGTCTACCTCCTGAAATCGGTTTCCTGCAATTCTGCCCCGCATTCAAGTCCTCTTGGCAGCCTTACTTCAGTATATTTTTGGACGATAGCTGTCATTTATAACTCTGCAGGTTTGTGAATTACAGTGCCCCTGAGCTCCTTTCTTCAACTTGCTTTCTTTTGAGCTGGCCGCAACACCGCAGGATGGCTTCAGGCTCTAATCTGGTTCCGGGACGGCACGCTGAGCCTTTGGTTATTTCCTCTTCCTGGTGGGAAATGAGAGTTAAATTTGCCCGTCCAGACACCTCCAGCTAGTCTCTCATTGGTTCTCCCTATTCCTGTTCATCTTCCGCAGATATTGCAAACTGGGCCAAACAGGAGGTTAAAGGCGCTGACTCTCCAAGTGGGGAGAGTGTTAGTAAAGTGTCTGGAATGTTGCACCCGAGTACCAGGGGAGGAAAACTGAGACATATTTGAACACGTCTCCCGTTCACACGGTTGATCATACTCTGGGTTCCATATGCAAGTTTTAGCTGAAGGAAGAATACCTTAAACCTGGAGAGTTGAGACCCGTGTAATGGGTACCATGCAATATGACTTCAAAGGGTCTTCATTTGCTCACCGAACCTCTCCAATCCTATCACTGCTGCGTTTATGCCCCTGCACACACGCTTGATTCTCGTTTGGAGACATAGCAATCCATAGGTTTTAAGATACTTAAGAGTCAGGTACATTCTTAGGCGTTTAATATGCGGTGTTGAATCCATTTCGTTGAGCAAGGAGTAGCTCTTGTCTATTCCATATTTGGCTTAAGGAACTTTATCTGTGCTCATTTCAATCTCTGCTTTTATGCAGCACCCCAACTCACCTTTACCCTTAAGCAAGCATAAGTTGGTTTTCTAAATTTGAGTCCCTGTTCTGTTCTGTAATTCAGTTCCTGTGTAGCCAAGTTTACATTCCGTGTATTACTGATATCTTATGATGTTTCTTTTTCTGTGTGACTTATTTCAGTTAGAATCATCGTACCTGAATCCACTCATTGTGCTGCTACGGGCCTGATGACATAGATTTCACTGCTGAGTGATAGTGCATTGTACATAAGTACCACAAGTTCTTTATCCATTTTTCACTTTCTGTGATATTGAACTTGTACGGTAAACGAGGTTCTTGTAAACAGAGGCGTCCCAAAATTTGGGGTGGCTGTGTCGTTTTGATTTTAATTTCCCTAAGCTATAGGGCCATAAGTGGGAGTGCCCTAGGCTCTGTTGCTTTGTTTTTTAAATGTTTCAGGAAACACCATACACTTCTCCCGAGTGTCTGTTGGCAATTTACATCCCGCCCATCAGCATAACAAGGCTCCCAGTTCTCCATGGCCTGTCCTGCCTTTCTGGATTTTACACTTTTTTCAGATGGCCCTTTTGACCGGGGGGAAGTGAGACTTCATTGTAGTGCAGATTTCCTTTGCAAGCTTGCTTGGTTGGCCAAAAAGGGCGTATGCGTTTTTTCCTGAATATATTCAGGAAAAAACGCATACGCCCTTTTTGGCCAAGTGCATCATTGTGGACGTTCTGCCTCTTTTCCTATGCTTTCAATGCAATTCCAGTCTACCTCCTGAAATCGGTTGCCTGCAATTCTGCCCCGCTTTCAAGTCCTCTTGGCAGCCTTACTTCAGTATATTTTTGGACGATAGCTGTCATTTATAACTCTGCAGGTTTGTGAATTACAGTGGCCCTGAGCTCCTTTCTTCAACTCGCTTTCTTGTGAGCTGGCCGCAACACCGCAGGATGGCTTCAGGCCCTAATCTGGTTCCGGCATGGCACGCTGAGCCTTTGGTTATTTCCTCTTCCTGGTGGGAAATGAGAGTTAAATTTGCCCGTCCAGACACCTCCAGCTAGTCTCTCATTGGTTCTCCCTATTCCTGTTCATCTTCCGCAGAAATTGCAAACTGGGCCAAACAGGAGGTTAAAGGCGCTGACTCTCCAAGTGGGGAGAGTGTTAGTAAAGCATCTGGAATGTTGCACCCGAGTACCAGGGGAGGAAAACTGAGACATATTTGAACACGTCTCCCGTTCACACGGTTGATCATACTCTGGGTCCAACATGCATGTTTTAGCTGAAGGAAGAATACCTTAAACCTGGAGAGTTGAGACCCGTGTAATGGGTACCATGCAATATGACTTCAAAGGGTCCTCATTTGCTTACCGAACCTCTCCAATCCTATCACTGCTGCGTTTATGCCCCTGTACACCCGCTTGATTCTCTTATGGAGACATAGCAATCCATAGGTTTTAAGATACTTACTAGTCAGGTACATTCTTAAGCGTTTAATATGGGGTGTTGAGTCCATTTCGTTGAGCAAGGAGTAGCTCTTGTCTATTCCATATTTGGCTTAAGGAACTTTATCTGTGCTCATTTCAATCTCTGGTTTTATGCAGCACCCCAACTCACCTTTCCCGTTAAGCAAGCATAAGTTGGTTTTCTAAATTTGAGACCCTGTTCTGTTTTGGAATTCACTTCCTGTGTAGCCAAGTTTACATTCCGTGTATTACTGATATCTTATGATGTTTCTTTTTCTGTGTGACTTATTTCAGTTAGAATCATCGTACCTGAATCCACTCATTATGCTGCTACGGGCCTGATGACATAGATTTCATTGCTGAGTGATACTGCATTGTACGTAAGTAGCACAAGTTCTTTATCCATTTTTCACTTTCTGTGATAGAGAACTTGTACAGTAAACGAGGTTCTTGTAAACAGAGGCGTCCCAAACATTGGGGTGGATGTGTCTTTTTGATTTTAATTTCCCTAAGCTATAGGACCATAAGTGAAAGTGCCCTAGGCTCTGTTGCTTTGTTTCTTAGATGTTTCAGGAAACACCATACACTTCTCCCGAGTGTCTGTTGGCAATTTACATCCCGCCCATCAGCATACCAAGGCTCCCAGTTCTCCATGGCCTGTCCTGCCTTTCTGGATTTTACACTTTTTTCAGATGGCCCTTTTGACCGGGGGGAAGTGAGACTTCATTGTAGTGCAGATTTCCTTTGCAAGCTTGCTTGGTTGGCCAAAAAGGGCGTATGCGTTTTTTCCTGAATATATTCAGGAAAAAACGCATACGCCCTTTTTGGCCAAGTGCATCATTGTGGACGTTCTGCCTCTTTTCCTATGCTTTCAATGCAATTCCAGTCTACCTCCTGAAATCGGTTTCCTGCAATTCTGCCCCGCTTTCAAGTCCTCTTGGCAGCCTTACTTCAGTATATTTATGGAAGATAGTTGTCATTTATAACTCTGCAGGTTTGTGAATTACAGTGCCCCTGAGCTCCTTTCTTCAACTCCCTTTCTTGTGAGCTGGCCGCAACACCGCAGGATGGCTTCAGGCCCTAATCTGGTTCCGGCACGGCACGCTGAGCCTTTGGTTATTTCCTCTTCCTGGTGGGAAATGAGAGTTAAATTTGCCCGTCCAGACACCTCCAGCTGGTCTCTCATTGGTTCTCGCTATTCCTGTTCATCTTCCGCAGAAATTGCAAACTGGGCCAAACAGGAGGTTAAAGGCGCTGACTCTCCAAGTGGGGAGAGTGTTAGTAAAGCGTCTGGAATGTTGCACCCGAGTACCAGGGTACGAAAACTGAGACATATTTGAACACGTCTCCCGTTCACACGGTTGATCATACTCTGGGTTCCACATGCATGTTTTAGCTGAAGGAAGAATACCTTAAACCTGGGTAGTTGAGACCCGTGGAATGGGTACCATGCAATATGACTTCAAAGGGTCTTCATTTGCTCACCGAACCTCTCCAATCCTATCAGTGCTGCGTTTATGCCCCTGTACACACGTTTGATTCTCTTTCGGAGACATAGCAATCCATAGGTTTTAAGATACTTACTAGTCAGGTACATTCTTAGGCGTTTAATATGGGATGTTGAGTCCATTTCATTGAGCAAGGAGTAGCTCTTGTCTATTCCATATTTGGCTTAAGGAACTTTATCTGTGCTCATTTCAATCTCTGGTTTTATGCAGCACCCCAACTCACCTTTCCCCTTAAGCAAGCATAAGTTGGTTTTCTAAATTTGAGACGCTGTTCTGTTTTGGAATTCAGTTCCTGTGTAGCCAAGTTTACATTCCGTGTATTAGTGATATCTTATGATGTTTCTTTTTCTGTGTGACTTATTTCAGTTAGAATCATCATACCTGAATCCACTCATTGTGCTGCTAAGGGCCTGATGACATAGATTTCATTGCTGAGTGATATTGCTTTGTAAGTAAATACCACAACTTCTTTATCCATTTTTCACTTTCTGCGATGTTGAACTTGTACTGTACGAGAGGTTCTTGTAAACAGAGGCGTCCCAAACTTTGGGGTGGCTGTGTCTTTTTGATTTTAATTTCCCTAAGCTATAGGACCATAAGTGGAAGTGCCCTAGGCTCTGTTGCTTTGTTTTTTAGATGTTTCAGGAAACACCATACACTTCTCCCGAGTGTCTGTTGGCAATTGACATCCCGCCCATCAGCATAACAAGGCTCCCAGTTCTCCATGGCCTGTCCTGCCTTGCTGGATTTTACACTTTTATCAGATGGCCCTTTTGACCGGGGGGAAGTGAGACTTCATTGTAGTGCAGATTTCCTTTGCAAGCTTGCTTGGTTGGCCAAAAGGGGCGTATGCGTTTTTTCCTGAATATATTCAGGAAAAAACGCATACGCCCTTTTTGGCCAAGTGCATCATTGTGGACGTTCTGCCTCTTTTCCTATGCTTTCAATGCAATTCCAGTCTACCTCCTGAAATCGGTTTCCTGCAATTCTGCCCCGCTTTCAAGTCCTCTTGGCAGCCTTACTTCAGTATATTTTTGGACGATAGCTGTCATTTATAACTCTGCAGGTTTGTGAATTACAGTGCCCCTGAGCTCCTTTCTTCAACTCGCTTTCTTTTGAGCTGGCCGCAACACCGCAGGATGGCTTCAGGCTCTAATCTGGTTCCGGCACGGCACGCTGAGCCTTTGGTTATTTCCTCTTCCTGGTGGGAAATGAGAGTTAAATTTGCCCGTCCAGACACCTCCAGCTAGTCTCTCATTGGTTCTCCCTATTCCTGTTCATCTTCCGCAGAAATTGCAAACTGGGCCAAACAGGAGGTTAAAGGCGCTGACTCTCCAAGTCGGGAGAGTGTTAGTAAAGCATCTGGAATATTGCACCCAAGTACCAGGGGAGGAAAACTGAGATATATTTGAACACGTCTCCCGATCACATGGTTGATCATACTCTGGGTTCCACATGCATGTTTTAGCTGAAGGAAGAATACCTTAAACCTGTAGAGTTGAGACCCGTGTAATGGGTACCATGCAAATTGACTTCAAAGGGTCTTCATTTGCTCACCGAACCTCTCCAATCCTATCACTGCTGCCTTTATGCCCCTGCACACACGCTTGATTCTCGTTTGGAGACATAGCAATCCATAGGTTTTAAGATACTTACTAGTCAGGTACATTCTTAGGCGTTTAATATGGGGTGTTGAGTCTATTTCTTTGAGCAAGGAGTAGCTCTTGTCTATTCCATATTTGGCTTAAGGAACTTTATCTGTGCTCATTTCAATCTCTGGTTTTATGCAGCACCCCAACTCACCTTTCCCGTTAAGCAAGCATAAGTTGGTTTTCTAAATTTGAGACGCTGTTCTGTTTTGGAATTCAGTTCCTGTGTAGCCAAGTTTACATTCCGTGTATTAGTGATATCTTATGATGTTTCTTTTTCTGTGTGACTTATTTCAGTTAGAATCATCATACCTGAATCCACTCATTGTGCTGCTAAGGGCCTGATGATATAGATTTCATTGCTGAGTGATATTGCTTTGTAAGTAAATACCACAACTTCTTTATCCATTTTTCACTTTCTGCGATGTTGAACTTGTACTGTAAACGAGGTTCTTGTAAACAGAGGCGTCCCAAACTTTGGGGTGGCTGTGTCTTTTTGATTTTAATTTCCCTAAGCTATAGAACCATAAGTGGAAGTGCCCTAGGCTCTGTTGCTTTGTTTTTTAGATGTTTCAGGAAACACCATACACTTCTCCCGAGTGGCTGTTGGCAATTTACATCCCGCCCATCAGCATAACAAGGCTCCCAGTTCTCCATGGGCTGTCCTGCCTTGCTGGATTTTACACTTTTTTCAGATGGCCCTTTTGACCGGGGGGAAGTGAAACTTCATTGTAGTGCAGATTTCCTTTGCAAGCTTGCTTGGTTGGCCAAAAAGGGCGTATGCGTTTTTTCCTGAATATATTCAGGAAAAAACGCATACGCCCTTTTTGGCCAAGTGCATCATTGTGGACGTTCTGCCTCTTTTCCTATGCTTTCAATGCAATTCCAGTCTACCTCCTGAAATCGGTTTCCTGCAATTCTGCCCCGCTTTCAAGTCCTCTTGGCAGCCTTACTTCAGTATATTTTTGGACGATAGCTGTCATTTATAACTCTGCAGGTTTGTGAATTACAGTGCCCCTGAGCTCCTTTCTTCAACTTGCTTTCTTTTGAGCTGGCCGCAACACCGCAGGATGGCTTCAGGCTCTAATCTGGTTCCGGGACGGCACGCTGAGCCTTTGGTTATTTCCTCTTCCTGGTGGGAAATGAGAGTTAAATTTGCCCGTCCAGACACCTCCAGTTAGTCTCTCATTGGTTCTCCCTATTCCTTTTCATCTTCCACAGAAATTGCAAACTGGGCCAAACAGGAGGTTAAAGGCGCTGACTTTCCAAGTCGGGAGAGTGTTAGTAAAGCGTCTGGAATGTTGCACCCGAGTACCAGGGGAGGAAAACTGAGACATATTTGAACACGTCTCCCGTTCACACAGTTGATCATACTCTGGCTTCCACATGCATGTTTTAGCTGAAGGAAGAATACCTTAAACCTGTAGAGTTGAGACCCGTGTAATGGGTACCATGCAAATTGACTTCAAAGGGTCTTCATTTGCTCACCTAACCTCTCCAATCCTATCACTGCTGCGTTTATGCCCCTGTACACACGCTTGATTCTCTTTTGGAGACATAGCAATCCATAGGTTTTAAGATACTTACTAGTCAGGTACATTCTTAGGCGTTTAATATGGGGTGTTGAGTCCATTTCGTTGAGCAAGGAGTAGCTCTTGTGTATTCCATATTTGGCTTAAGGAACTTTATCTGTGCTCATTTCAATCTCTGGTTTTATGCAGCACCCCAACTCACCTTTCCCCTTAAGCAAGCATAAGTTGGTTTTCTAAATTTGAGACCCTTTTCTGTTCTGTAATTCAGTTCCTGTGTAGCCAAGTTTACATTCCGTGTATTACTGATATCTTATGATGTTTCTTTTTCTGTGTGACTTATTTCAGTTAGAATCATCATACCTGAATCCACTCATTGTGCTGCTAAGGGCCTGATGACATAGATTTCATTGCTGAGTGATATTGCTTTGTAAGTAAATACCACAACTTCTTTATCCATTTTTCACTTTCTGCGATGTTGAACTTGTACTGTAAACGAGGTTCTTGTAAACAGAGGCGTCCCAAACTTTGGGGTGGCTGTGTCTTTTTGATTTTAATTTCCCTAAGCTATAGGACCATAAGTGGAAGTGCCCTAGGCTCTGTTGCTTTGTTTTTTAGATGTTTCAGGAAACACCATACACTTCTCCCGAGTGTCTGTTGGCAATTTACATCCCGCCCATCAGCATAACAAGGCTCCCAGTTCTCCATGGCCTGTCCTGCCTTGCTGGATTTTACACTTTTTTCAGATGGCCCTTTTGACCGGGGGGAAGTGAGACTTCATTGTAGTGCAGATTTCCTTTGCAAGCTTGCTTGGTTGGCCAAAAAGGGCGTATGCGTTTTTTCCTGAATATATTCAGGAAAAAACGCATACGCCCTTTTTGGCCAAGTGCATCATTGTGGACGTTCTGCCTCTTTTCCTATGCTTTCAATGCAATTCCAGTCTACCTCCTGAAATCGGTTTCCTGCAATTCTGCCCCGCTTTCAAGTCCTCTTGGCAGCCTTACTTCAGTATATTTTTGGACGATAGCTGTCATTTATAACTCTGCAGGTTTGTGAATTACAGTGCCCCTGAGCTCCTTTCTTCAACTTGCTTTCTTTTGAGCTGGCCGCAACACCGCAGGATGGCTTCAGGCTCTAATCTGGTTCCGGGACGGCACGCTGAGCCTTTGGTTATTTCCTCTTCCTGGTGGGAAATGAGAGTTAAATTTGCCCGTCCAGACACCTCCAGCTAGTCTCTCATTGGTTCTCCCTATTCCTGTTCATCTTCCGCAGATATTGCAAACTGGGCCAAACAGGAGGTTAAAGGCGCTGACTCTCCAAGTGGGGAGAGTGTTAGTAAAGCGTCTGGAATGTTGCACCCGAGTACCAGGGTAGGAAAACTGAGACATATTTGAACACGTCTCCCGTTCACACGGTTGATCATACTCTGGGTTCCATATGCAAGTTTTAGCTGAAGGAAGAATACCTTAAACCTGGAGAGTTGAGACCCGTGTAATGGGTACCATGCAATATGACTTCAAAGGGTCTTCATTTGCTCACCGAACCTCTCCAATCCTATCACTGCTGCGTTTATGCCCCTGTACACACGCTTGATTCTCGTTTGGAGACATAGCAATCCATAGGTTTTAAGATACTTAAGAGTCAGGTACATTCTTAGGCGTTTAATATGCGGTGTTGAATCCATTTCGTTGAGCAAGGAGTAGCTCTTGTCTATTCCATATTTGGCTTAAGGAACTTTATCTGTGCTCATTTCAATCTCTGCTTTTATGCAGCACCCCAACTCACCTTTACCCTTAAGCAAGCATAAGTTGGTTTTCTAAATTTGAGTCCCTGTTCTGTTCTGTAATTCAGTTCCTGTGTAGCCAAGTTTACATTCCGTGTATTACTGATATCTTATGATGTTTCTTTTTCTGTGTGACTTATTTCAGTTAGAATCATCGTACCTGAATCCACTCATTGTGCTGCTACGGGCCTGATGACATAGATTTCACTGCTGAGTGATACTGCATTGTACATAAGTACCACAAGTTCTTTATCCATTTTTCACTTTCTGTGATATTGAACTTGTACGGTAAACGAGGTTCTTGTAAACAGAGGCGTCCCAAACTTTGGGGTGGCTGTGTCGTTTTGATTTTAATTTCCCTAAGCTATAGGGCCATAAGTGGGAGTGCCCTAGGCTCTGTTGCTTTGTTTTTTAGATGTTTCAGGAAACACCATACACTTCTCCCGAGTGTCTGTTGGCAATTTACATCCCGCCCATCAGCATAACAAGGCTCCCAGTTCTCCATGGCCTGTCCTGCCTTTCTGGATTTTACACTTTTTTCAGATGGCCCTTTTGACCGGGGGGAAGTGAGACTTCATTGTAGTGCAGATTTCCTTTGCAAGCTTGCTTGGTTGGCCAAAAAGGGCGTATGCGTTTTTCCTGAATATATTCAGGAAAAAACGCATACGCCCTTTTTGGCCAAGTGCATCATTGTGGACGTTCTGCCTCTTTTCCTATGTTTTCAATGCAATTCCAGTCTACCTCCTGAAATCGGTTGCCTGCAATTCTGCCCCGCTTTCAAGTCCTCTTGGCAGCCTTACTTCAGTATATTTTTGGACGATAGCTGTCATTTATAACTCTGCAGGTTTGTGAATTACAGTGGCCCTGAGCTCCTTTCTTCAACTCGCTTTCTTGTGAGCTGGCCGCAACACCGCAGGATGGCTTCAGGCCCTAATCTGGTTCCGGCATGGCACGCTGAGCCTTTGGTTATTTCCTCTTCCTGGTGGGAAATGAGAGTTAAATTTGCCCGTCCAGACACCTCCAGCTAGTCTCTCATTGGTTCTCCCTATTCCTGTTCATCTTCCGCAGAAATTGCAAACTGGGCCAAACAGGAGGTTAAAGGCGCTGACTCTCCAAGTGGGGAGAGTGTTAGTAAAGCATCTGGAATGTTGCACCCGAGTACCAGGGGAGGAAAACTGAGACATATTTGAAGACGTCTCCCGTTCACACGGTTGATCATACTCTGGGTTCCACATGCATGTTTTAGCTGAAGGAAGAATACCTTAAACCTGTAGAGTTGAGACCCGTGTAATGGGTACCATGCAATATGACTTCAAAGGGTCTTCATTTGCTTACCGAACCTCTCCAATCCTATCACTGCTGCGTTTATGCCCCTGTACACCCGCTTCATTCTCTTATGGAGACATAGCAATCCATAGGTTTTAAGATACTTACTAGTCAGGTACATTCTTAAGCGTTTAATATGGGGTGTTGAGTCCATTTCGTTGAGCAAGGAGTAGCTCTTGTCTATTCCATATTTGGCTTAAGGAACTTTATCTGTGCTCATTTCAATCTCTCGTTTTATGCAGCACCCCAACTCACCTTTCCCGTTAAGCAAGCATAAGTTGGTTTTCTAAATTTGAGACCCTGTTCTGTTTTGGAATTCACTTCCTGTGTAGCCAAGTTTACATTCCGTGTATTACTGATATCTTATGATGTTTCTTTTTCTGTGTGACTTATTTCAGTTAGAATCATCGTACCTGAATCCACTCATTATGCTGCTACGGGCCTGATGACATAGATTTCATTGCTGAGTGATACTGCATTGTACGTAAGTAGCACAAGTTCTTTATCCATTTTTCACTTTCTGTGATAGAGAACTTGTACGGTAAACGAGGTTCTTGTAAACAGAGGCGTCCCAAACATTGGGGTGGATGTGTCTTTTTGATTTTAATTTCCCTAAGCTATAGGACCATAAGTGAAAGTGCCCTAGGCTCTGTTGCTTTGTTTCTTAGATGTTTCAGGAAACACCATACACTTCTCCCGAGTGTCTGTTGGCAATTTACATCCCGCCCATCAGCATACCAAGGCTCCCAGTTCTCCATGGCCTGTCCTGCCTTTCTGGATTTTACACTTTTTTCAGATGGCCCTTTTGACCGGGGGGAAGTGAGACTTCATTGTAGTGCAGATTTCCTTTGCAAGCTTGCTTGGTTGGCCAAAAAGGGCGTATGCGTTTTTTCCTGAATATATTCAGGAAAAAACGCATACGCCCTTTTTGGCCAAGTGCATCATTGTGGACGTTCTACCTCTTTTCCTATGCTTTCAATGCAATTCCAGTCTACCTCCTGAAATCGGTTTCCTGCAATTCTGCCCCGCTTTCAAGTCCTCTTGGCAGCCTTACTTCAGTATATTTATGGAAGATAGTTGTCATTTATAACTCTGCAGGTTTGTGAATTACAGTGCCCCTGAGCTCCTTTCTTCAACTCCCTTTCTTGTGAGCTGGCCGCAAAACCGCAGGATGGCTTCAGGCCCTAATCTGGTTCCGGCACGGCACGCTTAGCCTTTGGTTATTTCCTCTTCCTGGTGGGAAATGAGAGTTAAATTTGCCCGTCCAGACACCTCCAGCTGGTCTCTCATTGGTTCTCGCTATTCCTGTTCATCTTCCGCAGAAATTGCAAACTGGGCCAAACAGGAGGTTAAAGGCGCTGACTCTCCAAGTGGGGAGAGTGTTAGTAAAGCGTCTGGAATGTTGCACCCGAGTACCAGGGTACGAAAACTGAGACATATTTGAACACGTCTCCCGTTCACACGGTTGATCATACTCTGGGTTCCACATGCATGTTTTAGCTGAAGGAAGAATACCTTAAACCTGGGTAGTTGAGACCCGTGGAACGGGTACCATGCAATATGACTTCAAAGGGTCTTCATTTGCTCACCGAACCTCTCCAATCCTATCACTGCTGCGTTTATGTCCCTGTACACATGCTTGATTCTCTTTCGGAGACATAGCAATCCATAGGTTTTAAGATACTTAAGAGTCAGGTACATTCTTAGGCGTTTAATATGCTGTGTTGAGTCCATTTCGTTGAGCAAGGAGTAGCTCTTGTCTATTCCATATTTGGCTTAAGGAACTTTATCTGTGCTCATTTCAATCTCTGGTTTTATGCACCACCACAACTCACCTTTACCCTTAAACAAGCATAAGTTGGTTTTCTAAATTTGGGACCCTGTTCTGTTCTGTAATTCAGTTCCTGTGTAGCCAAGTTTACATTCCGTGTATTACTGATATCTTATGATGTTTCTTTTTCTGTGTGACTTATTTCAGTTAGAATCATCGTACCTGAATCCACTCATTGTGCTGCTAAGGGCCTGATGACATAGATTTCACTGCTGAGTGATACTGCATTGTACGTAAGTACCACAAGTTCTTTATCCATTTTTCACTTTCTGTGATATTGAACTTGTACGGTAAACGAGGTTCTTGTAAACAGAGGCGTCCCAAACTTTGGGGTGGCTGTGTCTTTTTGATTTTAAGTTCCCTAAGCTATAGGACCATAAGTGGAAGTGCCCTAGGCTCTGTTGCTTTGTTTTTTAGATGTTTCAGGAAACACCATACACTTCTCCCGAGTGTCTGTTGGCAATTTACATCCCGCCCATCAGCATAACAAGGCTCCCAGTTCTCCATGGCCTGTCCTGCCTTGCTGGATTTTACACTTTTTTCAGATGGCCCTTTTGACCGGGGGGAAGTGAGACTTCATTGTAGTGCAGATTTCCTTTGCAAGCTTGCTTGGTTGGCCAAAAAGGGCGTATGCGTTTTTTCCTGAATATATTCAGGAAAAAACGCATACGCCCTTTTTGGCCAAGTGCATCATTGTGGACGTTCTGCCTCTTTTCCTATGCTTTCAATGCAATTCCAGTCTACCTCCTGAAATCGGTTTCCTGCAATTCTGCTCCGCCTTTCAAGTCCTCTTGGCAGCCTTACTTCAGTATATTTTTGGACGATAGCTGTCATTTATAACACTGCAAGTTTGTGAATTACAGTGCCCCTGAGCTCCTTTCTTCAACTCACTTTCTTTTCAGCTGGCCGCAACACCGCAGGATGGCTTCAGGCTCTAATCTGGTTCCGGCACGGCACGCTGAGCCTTTGGTTATTTCCTCTTCCTGGTGGGAAATGAGAGTTAAATTTGCCCGTCCAGACACCTCCAGCTAGTCTCTCATTGGTTCTCCCTATTCCTGTTCATCTTCCGCAGAAATTGCAAACTGGGCCAAACAGGAGGTTAAAGGCGCTGACTCTCCAAGTCGGGAGAGTGTTAGTAAAGCATCTGGAATGTTGCACCCGAGTACCAGGGGAGGAAAACTGAGACATATTTGAACACGTCTCCCGTTCACACGGTTGATCATACTCTGGGTTCCACATGCATGTTTTAGCTGAAGGAAGAATACCTTAAACCTAGAGAGTTGAGACCCGTGTAATGGGTACCATGCAATATGAATTCAAAGGGTCTTCATCTGCTCACCGAACCTCTCCAATCCTATCACTGCTGCGTTTATGCCCCTGTACACACGCTTGATTCTCTTTTGGAGACATAGCAATCCATAGGTTTTAAGATACTTACTAGTCAGGTACATTCTTAGGCGTTTAATATGGGATGTTGAGTCCATTTCGTTGAGCAAGGAGTAGCTCTTGTCTATTCCATATTTGGCTTAAGGAACTTTATCTGTGCTCATTTCAATCTCTGGTTTTATGCAGCACCCCAACTCACCTTTCCCCTTAAGCAAGCATAAGTTGGTTTTCTAAATTTGAGACGCTGTTCTGTTTTGGAATTCAGTTCCTGTGTAGCCAAGTTTACATTCCGTGTATTAGTGATATCTTATGATGTTTCTTTTTCTGTGTGACTTATTTCAGTTAGAATCATCATACCTGAATCCACTCATTGTGCTGCTAAGGGCCTGATGACATAGATTTCATTGCTGAGTGATATTGCTTTGTAAGTAAATACCACAACTTCTTTATCCATTTTTCACTTTCTGCGATGTTGAACTTGTACTGTAAACGAGGTTCTTGTAAACAGAGGCGTCCCAAACTTTGGGGTGGCTGTGTCTTTTTGATTTTCATTTCCCTAAGCTATAGGACCATAAGTGGAAGTGCCCTAGGCTCTGTTGCTTTGTTTTTTAGATGTTTCAGGAAACACCATACACTTCTCCCGAGTGTCTGTTGGCAATTTACATCCCGCCCATCAGCATAACAAGGCTCCCAGTTCTCCATGGCCTGTCCTGCCTTGCTGGATTTTACACTTTTTTCAGATGGCCCTTTTGACCGGGGGGGAAGTGAGACTTCATTGTAGTGCAGATTTCCTTTGCAAGCTTGCTTGGTTGGCCAAAAAGGGCGTATGCGTTTTTTCCTGAATATATTCAGGAAAAAATGCATACGCCCTTTTTGGCCAAGTGCATCATTGTGGACGTTCTGCCTCTTTTCCTATGCTTTCAATGCAATTCCAGTCTACCTCCTGAAATCGGTTTCCTGCAATTCTGCCCCGCTTTCAAGTCCTCTTGGCAGCCTTACTTCAGTATATTTTTGGATGATAGCTGTCATTTATAACACTGCAGGTTTGTGAATTACAGTGCCCCTGAGCTCCTTTCTTCAACTCACTTTCTTTTGAGCTGTCCGCAACACCGCAGGATGGATTCAGGCCCTAATCTGGTTCCGGCACGGCACGCTGAGCCTTTGGTTATTTCCTCTTCCTGGTGGGAAATGAGAGTTAAATTTGCCCGTCCAGACACCTCCAGCTAGTCTCTCATTGGTTCTCCCTATTCCTGTTCATCTTCCGCAGAAATTGCAAACTGGGCCAAACAGGAGGTTAAAGGCGCTGACTCTCCAAGTCGGGAGAGTGTTAGTAAAGCATCTGGAATGTTGCACCCGAGTACCAGGGGAGGAAAACTGAGACATATTTGAACACGTCTCCCGTTCACACGGTTGATCATACTCTGGCTTCCACATGCATGTTTTAGCTGAAGGAAGAATACCTTAAACCTGGAGAGTTGAGACCCGTGTAATGGGTACCATGCAATATGACTTCAAAGGGTCTTCATCTGCTCACCGAACCTCTCCAATCCTATCACTGCTGCGTTTATGTCCCTGTACACACGCTTGATTCTCTTTTGGAGACATAGCAATCCATAGGTTTTAAGATACTTACTAGTCAGGTACATTCTTAGGCGTTTAATATGGGATGTTGAGTCCATTTCGTTGAGCAGGGAGTAGCTCTTGTCTATTCCATATTTGGCTTAAGGAACTTTATCTGTGCTCATTTCAATCTCTGGTTTTATGCAGCACCCCAACTCACCTTTCCCCTTATGCAAGCATAAGTTGGTTTTCTAAATTTGAGACGCTGTTCTGTTTTGGAATTCAGTTCCTGTGTAGCCAAGTTTACATTCCGTGTATTAGTGATATCTTATGATGTTTCTTTTTCTGTGTGACTTATTTCAGTTAGAATCATCATACCTGAATCCACTCATTGTGCTGCTAAGGGCCTGATGACATAGATTTCATTGCTGAGTGATATTGCTTTGTAAGTAAATACCACAACTTCTTTATCCATTTTTCACTTTCTGCGATGTTGAACTTGTACTGTAAACGAGGTTCTTGTAAACAGAGGCGTCCCAAACTTTGGGGTGGCTGTGTCTTTTTGATTTTAATTTCCCTAAGCTATAGGACCATAAGTGGAAGTGCCCTAGGCTCTGTTGCTTTGTTTTTTAGATGTTTCAGGAAACACCATACACTTCTCCCGAGTGTCTGTTGGCAATTGACATCCCGCCCATCAGCATAACAAGGCTCCCAGTTCTCCATGGCCTGTCCTGCCTTGCTGGATTTTACACTTTTTTCAGATGGCCCTTTTGACCGGGGGGAAGTGAGACTTCATTGTAGTGCAGATTTCCTTTGCAAGCTTGCTTGGTTGGCCAAAAAGGGCGTATGCGTTTTTTCCTGAATATATTCAGGAAAAAACGCATACGCCCTTTTTGGCCAAGTGCATCATTGTGGACGTTCTGCCTCTTTTCCTATGCTTTCAATGCAATTCCAGTCTACCTCCTGAAATCGGTTTCCTGCAATTCTGCCCCGCTTTCAAGTCCTCTTGGCAGCCTTACTTCAGTATATTTTTGGACGATAGCTGTCATTTATAACTCTGCAGGTTTGTGAATTACAGTGGCCCTGAGCTCCTTTCTTCAACTCGCTTTCTTGTGACCTGGCCGCAACACCGCAGGATGGCTTCAGGCTCTAATCTGGTTCCGGCACGGCACGCTGAGCCTTTGGTTATTTCCTCTTCCTGGTGGGAAATGAGAGTTAAATTTGCCCGTCCAGACACCTCCAGTTAGTCTCTCATTGGTTCTCCCTATTCCTGTTCATCTTCCACAGAAATTGCAAACTGGGCCAAACAGGAGGTTAAAGGCGCTGACTCTCCAATTCGGGAGAGTGTTAGTAAAGCATCTGGAATGTTGCACCCAAGTACCAGGGGAGGAAAACTGAGATATATTTGAACCCGTCTCCCGTTCACATGGTTGATCATACTCTGGGTTCCACATGCATGTTTTAGCTGAAGGAAGAATACCTTAAACCTGGAGAGTTGAGACCCGTGTAATGGGTACCATGCAATATGACTTCAAAGGGTCTTCATTTGCTCACCGAACCTCTCCAATCCTATCACTGCTGCGTTTATGCACCTGTACACACGTTTGATTCTCTTTCGGAGACATAGCAATCCATAGGTTTTAAGATACTTACTAGTCAGGTACATTCGTAGGCGTTTAATATGGGATGTTGAGTCCATTTCGTTGAGCAAGGAGTAGCTCTTGTCTATTCCATATTTGGCTTAAGGAACTTTCTCTGTGCTCATTTCAATCTCTGGTTTTATGCAGCACCCCAACTCACCTTTCCCCTTAAGCAAGCATAAGTTGGTTTTGTAAATTTGAGACGCTGTTCTGTTTTGGAATTCAGTTCCTGTGTAGCCAAGTTTACATTCCGTGTATTAGTGATATCTTATGATGTTTCTTTTTCTGTGTGACTTATTTCAGTTAGAATCATCATACCTGAATCCACTCATTGTGCTGCTAAGGGCCTGATGACATAGATTTCATTGCTGAGTGATATTGCTTTGTAAGTAAATACCACAACTTCTTTATCCATTTTTCACTTTCTGCGATGTTGAACTTGTACTGTACCCGAGGTTCTTGTAAACAGAGGCGTCCCAAACTTTGGGGTGGCTGTGTCTTTTTGATTTTAATTTCCCTAAGCTATAGGACCATAAGTGGAAGTGCCCTAGGCTCTGTTGCTTTGTTTTTTAGATGTTTCAGGAAACACCATACACTTCTCCCGAGTGTCTGTTGGCAATTTACATCCCGCCCATCAGCATAACAAGGCTCCCAGTTCTCCATGGCCTGTGCTGCCTTGCTGGATTTTACACTTTTTTCAGATGGCCCTTTTGACCGGGGGGAAGTGAGACTTCATTGTAGTGCAGATTTCCTTTGCAAGCTTGCTTGGTTGGCCAAAAAGGGCGTATGCGTTTTTTCCTGAATATATTCAGGAAAAAACGCATACGCCCTTTTTGGCCAAGTGCATCATTGTGGACGTTCTGCCTCTTTTCCTATGCTTTCAATGCAATTCCAGTCTACCTCCTGAAATCGGTTTCCTGCAATTCTGCCCCGCTTTGAAGTCCTCTTGGCAGCCTTACTTCAGTATATTTTTGGACGATAGCTGTCATTTATAACTCTGCAGGTTTGTGAATTACAGTGCCCCTGAGCTCCTTTCTTCAACTCGCTTTCTTTTGAGCTGGCCGCAACACCGCAGGATGGCTTCAGGCTCTAATCTGGTTCCGGCACGGTACGCTGAGCCTTTGGTTATTTCCTCTTCCTGGTGGGAAATGAGAGTTAAATTTGCCCGTCCAGACACCTCCAGCTAGTCTCTCATTGGTTCTCCCTATTCCTGTTCATCTTCCGCAGAAATTGCAAACTGGGCCAAACAGGAGGTTAAAGGCGCTGACTCTCCAAGTCGGGAGAGTGTTAGTAAAGTGTCTGGAATGTTGCACCCAAGTACCAGGGGAGGAAAACTGAGATATATTTGAACATGTTTCCCGTTCACATGGTTGATCATACTCTGGGTTCCACATGCATGTTTTAGCTGAAGGAAGAATACCTTAAACCTGGAGAGTTGAGACCCGTGTAATGGGTACCATGCAATATGACTTCAAAGGGTCTTCATTTGCTCAGCGAACCTCTCCAATCCTATCACTGCTGCGTTTATGCCCCTGTACACACGTTTGATTCTCTTTCAGAGACATAGCAATCCATAGGTTTTAAGATACTTACTAGTCAGGTACATTCTTAGGCGTTTAATATGGTATGTTGAGTCCATTTCGTTGAGCAAGGAGTAGCTCTTGTCTATTCCATATTTGGCTTAAGGAACTTTCTCTGTGCTCATTTCAATCTCTGGTTTTATGCAGCACCCCAACTCACCTTTCCCCTTAAGCAAGCATAAGTTGGTTTTGTAAATTTGAGACGCTGTTCTGTTTTGGAATTCAGTTCCTGTGTAGCCAAGTTTACATTCCGTGTATTAGTGATATCTTATGATGTTCCTTTTTCTGTGTGACTTATTTCAGTTAGAATCATCATACCTGAATCCACTCATTGTGCTGCTAAGGGCCTGATGACATAGATTTCATTGCTGAGTGATATTGCTTTGTAAGTAAATACCACAACTTCTTTATCCATTTTTCACTTTCTGCGATGTTGAACTTGTACTGTAAACGAGGTTCTTGTAAACAGAGTCGTCCCAAACTTTGGGGTGGCTGTGTCTTTTGAATTTAATTTCCCTAAGCTATAGGACCATAAGTGGAAGTGCCCTAGGCTCTGTTGCTTTGTTTTTTAGATGTTTCAGGAAACACCATACACTTCTCCCGAGTGTCTGTTGGCAATTTACATCCCGCCCATCAGCATAACAAGGCTCCCAGTTCTCCATGGCCTGTCCTGCCTTGCTGGATTTTACACTTTTTTCAGATGGCCCTTTTGACCGGGGGAAAGTGAGACTTCATTGTAGTGCAGATTTCCTTTGCAAGCTTGCTTGGTTGGCCAAAAAGGGCGTATGCGTTTTTTCCTGAATATATTCAGGAAAAAACGCATACGCCCTTTTTGGCCAAGTGCATCATTGTGGACGTTCTGCCTCTTTTCCTATGCTTTCAATGCAATTCCAGTCTACCTCCTGAAATCGGTTTCCTGCAATTCTGCCCCGCTTTCAAGTCCTCTTGGCAGCCTTACTTCAGTATATTTTTGGACGATAGCTGTCATTTATAACACTGCAGGTTTGTGAATTACAGTGCCCCTGAGCTCCTTTCTTCAACTCACTTTCTTTTGAGCTGGCCGCAACACCGCAGGATGGCTTCAGGCCCTAATCTGGTTCCGGCACGGCACGCTGAGCCTTTGGTTATTTCCTCTTCCTGGTGGGAAATGAAAGTTAAATTTGCCCGCCCAGACACCTCCAGCTAGTCTCTCATTGGTTCTCCCTATTCCTGTTCATATTCCGCAGAAATTGCAAACTGGGCCAAACAGGAGGTTAAAGGCGCTGACTCTCCTAGTCGGGAGAGTGTTAGTAAAGCATCTGGAATGTTGCACCCGAGTACCAGGGGAGGAAAACTGAGACATATTTGAACATGTCTCCCGTTCACACGGTTGATCATACTCTGGGTTCCACATGCATGTTTTAGCTGAAGGAAGAATACCTTAAACCTGGAGAGTTGAGACCCGTGTAATGGGTACCATGCAATATGACTTCAAAGGGTCTTCATCTGCTCACCGAACCTCTCCAATCCTATCACTGCTGCGTTTATGCCCCTGTACACACGCTTGATTCTCTTATGGAGACATAGCAATCCATAGGTTTTAAGATACTTACTAGTCAGGTACATTCTTAGGCGTTTAATATGGGATGTTGAGTCCATTTCGTTGAGCAAGGAGTAGCTCTTGTCTATTCCATATTTGGCTTAAGGAACTTTATCTGTGCTCATTTCAATCTCTTGTTTTATGCAGCACCCCAACTCACCTTTCCCCTTAAGCAAGCATAAGTTGGTTTTCTAAATTTGAGACGCTGTTCTGTTTTGGAATTCAGTTCCTGTGTAGCCAAGTTTACATTCCGTGTATTAGTGATATCTTATGATGTTTCTTTTTCTGTGTGACTTATTTCAGTTAGAATCATCATACCTGAATCCACTCATTGTGCTGCTAAGGGCCTGATGACATAGATTTCATTGCTGAGTGATATTGCTTTGTAAGTAAATACCACAACTTCTTTATCCATTTTTCACTTTCTGCGATGTTGAACTTGTACTGTAAACGAGGTTCTTGTAAACAGAGGCGTCCCAAACATTGGGGTGGCTGTGTCTTTTTGATTTTAATTTCCCTAAGCTATAGGACCATAAGTGGAAGTGCCCTAGGCTCTGTTGCTTTGTTTTTTAGATGTTTCAGGAAACACCATACACTTCTCCCGAGTGTCTGTTGGCAATTTACATCCCGCCCATCAGCATAACAAGGCTCCCAGTTCTCCATGGCCTGTCCTGCCTTGCTGGATTTTACACTTTTTTCAGATGGCCCTTTTGACCGGGGGGAAGTGAGACTTCATTGTAGTGCAGATTTCCTTTGCAAGCTTGCTTGGTTGGCCAAAAAGGGCGTATGCGTTTTTTCCTGAATATATTCAGGAAAAAACGCATACGCCCTTTTTGGCCAAGTGCATCATTGTGGACGTTCTGCCTCTTTTCCTATGCTTTCAATGCAATTCCAGTCTACCTCCTGAAATCGGTTTCCTGCAATTCTGCTCCGCCTTTCAAGTCCTCTTGGCAGCCTTACTTCAGTATATTTTTGGACGATAGCTGTCATTTATAACACTGCAAGTTTGTGAATTACAGTGCCCCTGAGCTCCTTTCTTCAACTCACTTTCTTTTCAGCTGGCCGCAACACCGCAGGATGGCTTCAGGCTCTAATCTGGTTCCGGCACGGCACGCTGAGCCTTTGGTTATTTCCTCTTCCTGGTGGGAAATGAGAGTTAAATTTGCCCGTCCAGACACCTCCAGCTAGTCTCTCATTGGTTCTCCCTATTTCTGTTCATCTTCCGCAGAAATTGCAAACTGGGCCAAACAGGAGGTTAAAGGCGCTGACTCTCCAAGTCGGGAGAGTGTTAGTAAAGCATCTGGAATGTTGCACCCGAGTACCAGGGGAGGAAAACTGAGACATATTTGAACACGTCTCCCGTTCACACGGTTGATCATACTCTGGGTTCCACATGCATGTTTTAGCTGAAGGAAGAATACCTTAAACCTAGAGAGTTGAGACCCGTGTAATGGGTACCATGCAATATGAATTCAAAGGGTCTTCATCTGCTCACCGAACCTCTCCAATCCTATCACTGCTGCGTTTATGCCCCTGTACACACGCTTGATTCTCTTTTGGAGACATAGCAATCCATAGGTTTTAAGATACTTACTAGTCAGGTACATTCTTAGGCGTTTAATATGGGATGTTGAGTCCATTTCGTTGAGCAAGGAGTAGCTCTTGTCTATTCCATATTTGGCTTAAGGAACTTTATCTGTGCTCATTTCAATCTCTGGTTTTATGCAGCACCCCAACTCACCTTTCCCCTTAAGCAAGCATAAGTTGGTTTTCTAAATTTGAGACGCTGTTCTGTTTTGGAATTCAGTTCCTGTGTAGCCAAGTTTACATTCCGTGTATTAGTGATATCTTATGATGTTTCTTTTTCTGTGTGACTTATTTCAGTTAGAATCATCATACCTGAATCCACTCATTGTGCTGCTAAGGGCCTGATGACATAGATTTCATTGCTGAGTGATATTGCTTTGTAAGTAAATACCACAACTTCTTTATCCATTTTTCACTTTCTGCGATGTTGAACTTGTACTGTAAACGAGGTTCTTGTAAACAGAGGCGTCCCAAACTTTGGGGTGGCTGTGTCTTTTTGATTTTCATTTCCCTAAGCTATAGGACCATAAGTGGAAGTGCCCTAGGCTCAGTTGCTTTGTTTTTTAGATGTTTCAGGAAACACCATACACTTCTCCCGAGTGTCTGTTGGCAATTTACATCCCGCCCATCAGCATAACAAGGCTCCCAGTTCTCCATGGCCTGTCCTGCCTTGCTGGATTTTACACTTTTTTCAGATGGCCCTTTTGACCGGGGGGGAAGTGAGACTTCATTGTAGTGCAGATTTCCTTTGCAAGCTTGCTTGGTTGGCCAAAAAGGGCGTATGCGTTTTTTCCTGAATATATTCAGGAAAAAACGCATACGCCCTTTTTGGCCAAGTGCATCATTGTGGACGTTCTGCCTCTTTTCCTATGCTTTCAATGCAATTCCAGTCTACCTCCTGAAATCGGTTTCCTGCAATTCTGCCCCGCTTTGAAGTCCTCTTGGCAGCCTTACTTCAGTATATTTTTGGACGATAGCTGTCATTTATAACTCTGCAGGTTTGTGAATTACAGTGCCCCTGAGCTCCTTTCTTCAACTCGCTTTCTTTTGAGCTGGCCGCAACACCGCAGGATGGCTTCAGGCTCTAATCTGGTTCCGGCACGGTACGCTGAGCCTTTGGTTATTTCCTCTTCCTGGTGGGAAATGAGAGTTAAATTTGCCCGTCCAGACACCTCCAGCTAGTCTCTCATTGGTTCTCCCTATTCCTGTTCATCTTCCGCAGAAATTGCAAACTGGGCCAAACAGGAGGTTAAAGACGCTGACTCTCCAAGTCGGGAGAGTGTTAGTAAAGCGTCTGGAATGTTGCACCCAAGTACCAGGGGAGGAAAACTGAGATATATTTGAACATGTCTCCCGTTCACATGGTTGATCATACTCTGGGTTCCACATGCATGTTTTAGCTGAAGGAAGAATACCTTAAACCTGGAGAGTTGAGACCCGTGTAATGGGTACCATGCAATATGACTTCAAAGGGTCTTCATTTGCTCACCGAACCTCTCCAATCCTATCACTGCTGCGTTTATGCCCCTGTACACACGTTTGATTCTCTTTCGGAGACATAGCAATCCATAGGTTTTAAGATACTTACTAGTCAGGTACATTCTTATGCGTTTAATATGGTATGTTGAGTCCATTTCGTTGAGCAAGGAGTAGCTCTTGTCTATTCCATATTTGGCTTAAGGAACTTTATCTGTGCTCGTTTCAATCTCTGGTTTTATGCAGCACCCCAACTCACCTTTCCCCTTAAGCAAGCATAAGTTGGTTTTGTAAATTTGAGACGCTGTTCTGTTTTGGAATTCAGTTCCTGTGTAGCCAAGTTTACATTCCGTGTATTAGTGATATCTTATGATGTTTCTTTTTCTGTGTGACTTATTTCAGTTAGAATCATCATACCTGAATCCACTCATTGTGCTGCTAAGGGCCTGATGACATAGATTTCATTGCTGAGTGATATTGCTTTGTAAGTAAATACCACAACTTCTTTATCCATTTTTCACTTTCTGCGATGTTGAACTTGTACTGTACGCGAGGTTCTTGTAAACAGAGGCGTCCCAAACTTTGGGGTGGCTGTGTCTTTTTGATTTTAATTTCCCTAAGCTATAGGACCATAAGTGGAAGTGCCCTAGGCTCTGTTGCTTTGTTTTTTAGATGTTTCAGGAAACACCATACACTTCTCCCGAGTGTCTGTTGGCAATGTACATCCCGCCCATCAGCATAACAAGGCTCCCAGTTCTCCATGGCCTGTCCTGCCTTTCTGGATTTTACACTTTTTCAGATGGCCCTTTTGACCGGGGGGAAGTGAGACTTCATTGTAGTGCAGATTTCCTTTGCAAGTTTGCTTGGTTGGCCAAAAAGGGCGTATGCGTTTTTTCCTGAATATATTCAGGAAAAAACGCATACGCCCTTTTTGGCCAAGTGCATCATTGTGGACGCTCTGCCTCTTTTCCTATGCTTTCAATGCAATTCCAGTCTACCTCCTGAAATCGGTTTCCTGCAATTCTGCCCCGCTTTCAAGTCCTCTTGGCAGCCTTACTTCAGTATATTTTTGGACGATAGCTGTCATTTATAACTCTGCAGGTTTGTGAATTACAGTGCCCCTGAGCTCCTTTCTTCAACTCGCTTTCTTTTGAGCTGGCCGCAACACCGCAGGATGGCTTCAGGCTCTAATCTGGTTCGGGCACGGCACGCTGAGCCTTTGGTTATTTCCTCTTCCTGGTGGGAAATGAGAGTTAAATTTGCCCGTCCAGCCACCTCCAGCTAGTCTCTCATTGGTTCTCCCTATTCCTGTTCATCTTCCGCAGATATTGCAAACTGGGCCAAACAGGAGGTTAAAGGCGCTGACTCTCCAAGTGGGGAGAGTGTTAGTAAAGCGTCTGGAATGTTGCAACCGAGTACCAGGGGAGGAAAACTGAGACATATTTGAACACGTCTCCCGTTCACACGGTTGATCATACTCTGGGTTCCATATGCAAGTTTTAGCTGAAGGAAGAATACCTTAAACCTGGAGAGTTGAGACCCGTGTAATGGGTACCATGCAATATGACTTCAAAGGGTCTTCATTTGCTCACCGAACCTCTCCAATCCTATCACTGCTGCGTTTATGCCCCTGCACACACGCTTGATTCTCGTTTGGAGACATAGCAATCCATAGGTTTTAAGATACTTACTAGTCAGGTACATTCTTAGGCGTTTAATATTGGGTGTTGAGTCTATTTCTTTGAGCAAGGAGTAGCTCTTGTCTATTCCATATTTGGCTTAAGGAACTTTATCTGTGCTCATTTCAATCTCTGGTTTTATGCAGCACCCCAACTCACCTTTCCCCTTAAGCAAGCATAAGTTGGTTTTCTAAATTTGAGACGCTGTTCTGTTTTGGAATTCAGTTCCTGTGTAGCCAAGTTTACATTCCGTGTATTAGTGATATCTTATGATGTTCCTTTTTCTGTGTGACTTATTTCAGTTAGAATCATCATACCTGAATCCACTCATTGTGCTGCTAAGGGCCTGATGATATAGATTTCATTGCTGAGTGATATTGCTTTGTAAGTAAATACCACAACTTCTTTATCCATTTTTCACTTTCTGCAATGTTGAACTTGTACTGTAAACGAGGTTCTTGTAAACAGAGGCGTCCCAAACATTGGGGTGGCTGTGTCTTTTTGATTTTATGTTCCCTAAGCTATAGGACCATAAGTGGAAGTGCCCTAGGCTCTGTTGCTTTGTTTTTTAGATGTTTCAGGAAACACCATACACTTCTCCCGAGTGTCTGTTGGCAATTTACATCCCGCCCATCAGCATAACAAGGCTCCCAGTTCTCCATGGCCTGTCCTGCCTTTCTGGATTTTACACTTTTTTCAGATGGCCCTTTTGACCGGGGGGAAGTGAGACTTCATTGTAGTGCAGATTTCCTTTGCAAGCTTGCTTGGTTGGCCAAAAAGGGCGTATGCGTTTTTTCCTGAATATATTCAGGAAAAAACGCATACGCCCTTTTTGGCCAAGTGCATCACTGTGGACGTTCTGCCTCTTTTCCTATGCTTTCAATGCAATTCCAGTCTACCTCCTGAAATCGGTTTCCTGCAATTCTGCCCCGCTTTCAAGTCCTCTTGGCAGCCTTACTTCAGTATATTTTTGGACGATAGTTGTCATTTATAACTCTGCAGGTTTGTGAATTACAGTGCCCCTGAGCTCCTTTCTTCAACTCGCTTTCTTGTGAGCTGGCCGCAACACCGCAGGATGGCTTCAGGCCCTAATCTGGTTCCGGCACGGCACGCTGAGCCTTTGGTTATTTCCTCTTCCTGGTGGGAAATGAGAGTTAAATTTGCCCGTCCAGACACCTCCAGCTAGTCTCTCATTGGTTCTCGCTATTCCTGTTCATCTTCCGCAGAAATTGCAAACTGGGCCAAACAGGAGGTTAAAGGGACTGACTCTCCAAGTCGGGAGAGTGTTAGTAAAGCGTCTGGAATGTTGCACCCGAGTACCAGGGTACGAAAACTGAGACATATTTGAACACGTCTCCCGATCACATGGTTGATCATACTCTAGGTTCCACATGCATGTTTTAGCTGAAGGAAGAATACCTTAAACCT